>NC_041224.1:9949984-9962844 GCF_002837175.3 Physeter macrocephalus | reverse complement strand
CAAGAATCCGTGTCCCCTGCATTGGCAGGTGGATTCTTAACCACTGCACTACCAGGGAAGCCCCGGCTAGGTAGCATTTTAGTTCATGATAATATTTTATCTGGGAGACACCTGGTAAAAAAGGTTTGGGATGGAGAAACCCAGAGAAACATTCAGGGAGAAAGAATGAGATAGGAAAAATCAAAACTTCAGATTCAAAGTAAGAGACAGAGCCAGAGAAGTGAAAGATAGGTTTCAAAAAGGAGTTGAAGTTTATGGATAATTTTTTAAGAGCTACAAATTAGAGATGGCAGAGAAAATGCTTTGAGGATCTAAGAGGTATACTTATTCATTCATTAGTTTAATCCCACAGATACTTACTGAGCAACTACTATGTGCGGAGCCCTGTGACAGGCACCATGGACAGAACCACAGACTCATAGTCTTGGAGCTCACAGTCTTAAACAGAAAATAAAGAATTGTGATACACGGTACCCCATCCCGATGGTCTTCCCAATGGCAACTGTTGAACTTCCTTTTATTGAAAAATGTAGTCAAGACCAGTAGGAGACAGAGCACTGTTTCCTTCCCACTCTAGTGCCGTCTTCCTAAATTCTATTTTAGCATTTGAAATGCACAAATTGGCTGAGGAAAGAGAAAATTCTAACTCTTTAACAGACCATGTAAAAAACAGAGCTAAATCATTATTTCTAAGAAAATGAAATTGCCTTTTATCACCACGCACCGAATAGCTTTCCTGATTGTCCCCTGTACGTCTGTAACAGCAGTGGTCGCAGAACGCACGGTTCCGGACAATAGACAATACAACTGAACAAATTAGTCTCCTGAGTGCAAAATAACACTTTCATAACAATAGGTAATTCATGCCTACTTTCTCTAGACCTTTGCCGAACAGAGTAACAGTGCAGGCTAATTACACGAGCCGGCTGAAAACTGTGCAGGTCATGAAAAGGCATCCCTCTAAAGAACAGCCGAGAAAAGGTCTTAGTGCCAAATCCAAAACAATTGGAAAAAAGTGAGAGAGCAAACATGAGAACATATGCCCAGGCAATCTCATTAGCATGCTGCAGTTAACCATGTTTGCGGAGGCCCATAAAAGAGTTGTAAAATTCTCTGCCTTGACAAACAACATCACCTTCCATGATTAAAGAACTTTCCGCCACATTGACTCAAGTGCTTTGCTTCAAAGTACAGCTATGGGTCATGGTTACGTTAAGCACTTCTGTCACTCTGCGGAACAAAGACAGTTCGTATCAGAGAGAGAGAGGTGGAGAGGGTCAGTTGAAACTTTCACACACTGATTCACATGTCGGGCAAGGAATACAACAGGCTTGTCGCAGGGAATGGGGAACAAGGACCAATTTTTCCAAGTTCTACTCTCACGAGGCGTGGTGCCGCAAGACATCTGGAATTTGAGTCCCTCAGGAAAAGTTTCAGAAAGAGCCCAGCAAACAACAAGCAAAACAATGGCTCCAATATGATCAAAACAGACGTGCAGTGCCATCTACAATGCATGAGCTGCTTTACATCCACCTCAAAATTCAGTGTATTTATTGTGCAAGAAAAGAAGCGTTTGCAACTGTTAGTTCTGGCCCATCTACCATAAGCCAGGGTCCTGGCAAAAACAGTGGCCTGCTCAAACTGAGTCATTTAAGAAAAGCTTAAAGAAGGCACTTTTCCCAAAGTCCTGGGCTGGATGTAGGAAAATCCAAATACAGTATCAGGGGACCATTAAGAGCTCACCCCTAGGCTGAAGAGTCCAGTGGAGGGAATGAAGTGGAAAAGGAGAGAGAGAGAGACACTTAACAAAAGTCATGACCTTCATTAAGGACATAATACCCTCCTTCGGTCAAGGATGTAATTCGCCTGCGGCAAATATCACAAGAGAAAAGCTTCTTCTCATTCCTCCCTCTTCCTGATCCATTTCTATTGTTCTCCTCTGAGTCAGATCCAAAGAAAAGCCGTTGACAAAGGAGCCAGGAGCCTATGGATGAAGTCCCCGTCGGTTGGCCTCCCAGGGCAAAGCGGGACACAGACCAAACCGTGGTGAAGGGAGAGAAGTGGATCCCATGCAGCCAATCCAAATACGCAGCACAGCGGATGTCTCTAGGACGCTGAGGCCCATCAGTTGGAATTTAAGGAAAAGAAATCAAACCATTTCCAGAGGACTATCCATTGTAACAAACTGAGCTAACATACAGGAACACACAGGGTTGGACTGTCAAACCAGATTCACTCAAATCAGAAAACTTACTGGGTAGCAGGCTTTCCCACTAACTTCAAGGATCCAGGCTGTCCGGACGCTCAGACAAAGCAGAGGCACCTGGGACGTCCCAGGTGGCCTCCTCGGTCCTGGCTTCCTGCACTGGACATGCACCGCTGGCCCAGAAGGGTAGGTGAGGTCTCTAAGCGAGGGCCCTGGGTTCCTTACACGGCAGGAACGTTTATACTAGGAAACATTTCCCTGTACACCTAGAGAGCTGGACAGCCCATGTGCTGCTCTCCAGGGAGACCTGCCTCACGGATCCTGGGTTCCATTTAATATAAGTAATTCCTCAGGCAGGGAGCAGACTGCTAGGACATTCAGTGGACAACGGTCCCTTCCTCCCGGCGAGTATTATTAGTCTATTACCCGAGGTCTAGTTGAAAGGAGATTAGACCAGGCTGCCTACCGCAGTTTCCTCCCCACCCCCCCAACCCCGGGTCACCCTCCAGGGATGGAAGTACATGGATTATAGGTCGCTTTAACTGCTTCCTCCCATAAACTGTTTTTAACATTAAAAGAGGAAGAGATGTGTGTGTGTGTGTGTGTGTGTGTGTGTGTGTGTGTGTGTGTGAAAGAGAGAGAGACAGAGACAGAGGGAGGGAGGGAGGAGGAAGAGGAGAGGAAGACAGAGGAGAGAGAAAGACTGATCGCCAGACTGATTATTAGGAAGAAAAAGAGAAGGAAAGGCAGCTGGGTCTCCCTTGGCAAGACTGCCATGAGGAACCTGCTCTCCCTCTCACCCTGCACAACTTGCCAACTCGGTCAGGCAAGCGCACAGCGACATGCAACTCTGAGGAGTCCCTTCCAGGGAGGTTTACAGGTGCCAGCCCAGCCCCGCCATCTCCCCGCGCCGCCAGACTCTGCCCCTTCCCGGGACAGCCAAGGCAGCGCCTCTACCATCGGACTCTCAGGCCACGAGGAGCTCTTCCTTGCATGCAGCTCGGAGCTTTTCGAACTCCTTTGCCCCAGTTCGGAGAAGATGGTGCTGGAGACTCTCTGAAATACAGGATTGTCAGCAGGTGTGGGAAGCTGGGAGTGAACCGCAGCTGGGGCGGGGGCGGGGGGGGCGGTCAACCTGTTAACCTTCATGGGAGGGTAAGCAGCTCGATACAGGTGTGCGTTTTCCTAGACTAGGGTCCGGAATGCCACGGGGTTCTCAAAAAGAGTGAGGGCCTAGAAAAGCTGAGCTGGTAAAACTACGTAGTGTCTAGTGAATGTGGATTCAGGGACAGAGACGTAGAGTCCCAGTGCCAGGGTCGGACCCTGGTCTGCACCGTTCGGCCCCTCACCATCGCCCTCACCCGACGGAGCTTCTCCAAGCCCAAGGTCGTGCCCGCATGTGAAGTCTTTTTTTAAAATTTTTATTGGAGTACGGTTGCTTTACACTGTTGTGTTGGCCTCCACTGCACAACAAAATGAATCAGCCAGACACATACAGATGTCCCCTCCCGTTTGGACTTCCCTCCCATTTAGGTCACCACAGGGCATTAGGTAGAGTTCCCTGTGCTCTACAGTATGATCCCATCCGTTGTCTACTTGATACACAGTATCAATAGTGTATATGTGTCAATCCCAGTCTCCCTATTCCTCCCACCGCCCCCCTTTCCCCCTTGGTATCCATACATTTGTTCTCTACATCTGTCTCTATTTCTGCTTTGCAAATAAGATCATCTATACCATTTTTCTAGATTCCACATATATGCGTTCTTGTCTGATATTTGCTTTTCTCACGAACAGTCTTATTTGCCAAATGATTTCAAAGATGCCCTGAAACATTTTTTGACACTTACAAAACACCTATTTTAAAATTAAATGAGGGCTTCTCTGGTGGCACAGTGGTTAAGAATCCGCCTGCCAACGCAGGGGACACAGGTTCGAGCCCTGGTCCGGGAAGATCCCATATGCTGCGGAGCAACTAAGCCCGTGCGCCACAACTACTGACCCTGCACTCTAGAGCCCGCGAGCCACAACTACTGAAGCCCGCACACCCTAGAGCCCGTGCTCCGCAACAAGAGAAGCCACCGCAGTGAGAAGCCCGTGCACCAAAATGAAGAGTAGCCCCCGCTCGCCACAGCTAAAGAAAGCCCGCACAGCAAGGAAGACCCGGTGCAGCCATAAATAAATAAATAAATAAATAAAGTTCCATCAAAAAAAAAATTTAAATGCAAAGAGTAGAACTTACTTTCTCGTTTTGTTAGATAAAGTCTCCAAGCCGGCTTGCAGATTTTGGCATCTCTCTGTCAGCGGGAGGAACTTCTCGTTCAGATATGTGCTGTTTTGTGAAAGAGATTAAAAAATAGATTGATTTAAAAGGAGAGCTTATGAGATACGGTTAACAAAAAGCAGATTTAATTGATAAAGTGGGCCCAACTGAGGTCTGATTTTCATCCCTTTATTGGACTTCTCTGTGGAAAAGGAAATTGATATTTTCACCTGCAACAATGGATCTAAATTAAAAAAGAAAAAAGAAAGTTGACATGATAAAGTCAAACAGAAAAGAACACTCCATGGGGGGCTGTATTTTCAGGTTCTCATATTTTGAGGTTAGTATGTACGATGAACAAGTTATTGAATAGCTTTAATCACTGTGTGTGTAAGCAGGCTTTATTTTTAAAAGATGTCTCTGGCTAGGAAGCATGCAGACACAGGAGATCAGTAATTCTCTCCCCAAAGAAGGCAAGATAAATCTGGCCTTTGATTATTACAGTAGCTGTGATATATGAGGGTCTGCTGCTATTGTTTTATGAACTTGGAAAAACTGGAGTTGGAACAAAACCAAATCACAAAGCGAGTTAAGGAAATGGGTCATGGAGCCGGGCTGCCTAACGAGCCTTGCGGACACATGTGTGCTACTGAACTGATTGAGGCCTCTGTTTCTGCATCTCTAGTCCTTACCCCATAGTGCTGTTGTCATGATATATACACGACAGAGGAAACAATGAAAAGCACCCGGTACCACTGCCTACCAAAGTAAATGCTCAAAAAAATATCAACCACCACTTTCCCTACACTTCAAAAACATGTACACACAACTCCGACTCCCTGGTCGTGCATCTATTTAATCATCCTGAAGGTATCTGCTGAGGATCTAATACGCGCTGGGAGCCAGGCACAGGAGACCCAGGACACCGAGCTGGATAACACAGCACACGGGGAGTGGAGCTTGCAGTCTGGATAAAGAGAACGATGTGTATCAAACTAACAAGCACAGGAATGAACACCGATTTCCGATCTGTGGCTATTAGGATGCTGAAGACAGCAGTGGGTGCCATGGAGAAGTGTAGTGAGCAGCTGCGGGCATCCTGGGGGCGGGCGGCCTCTGAGCAAGTGTCATATGGGTGGAGACCCCCAGGGTAAGCCAAAGGTGTTACTTTGGGAAAAGGGGGGAACATTCCAGACAGAGGGGAAAGCATGTGCAAAGGCCCCAGAATGTTCGAGGAGCTGAAAGGAGGCCGGTGGGGCTCAAGGCTGAAAGGCTAAAGGGTGTCTGGAGCAGTGAGCAGAGGGGCCGGAGCACACAGGCCTGGTGAGCCAGGTTTAGAATGGACCCTAAGAACACGGGGAGGAATAGGAGGTTAGGGGCGGGGAGCGACGGGTGGGCGTGGCCTCGTGTGTTTTAAGTAGTTGACTGAGAAATGAAACGAGAGGAAGCGGGGCTACAGAAAAGGTGGGCAAGTTAGGAGGCTTCTGCAGGGCTCCAGGAGAGAGAGGACGGCAACTTGCTTTGCCAGCCAGGATGGAACAGACTATGATGTGCTCACAGACACCACCCAATGGCAGTTGCTTTGCATCACAAAGGTCTGTTTCTTACTCATGAAGTGCCCACTGGGTAGCTCTCGAGGGCAGCCGTGCTCCCTGCGATCTAGGAATACTGCATACTGCACTCTTGGGGCACCTTCCTTTCAACAACCCACTTCCATAATCGCTGTGGCAGGAGAAGAAAGTGCTGGAAGGTCTTACTCTGTATCCGGATGCTTCAGCCTGGCCAGAACTAGCTGCATGCCCGACCTGACTGCACAATGGTTGTCAGAAAAGGGCAATCATCCTCTGTGCCCAGAGAAAGAGGCAATCAGGATCCAAGAGTGGACCAGAAGCCCACATCCACTTGCCCATTGGCAGGAAGAGAGGCTGACCGATTTGAGATCTATCCTGGAGGTAAAACTGACAGGACTTGGATATGGGAGGTGAGGTAGCAGGAGATATCAAGATATAAACAAGAGAGATTCATAATTAATCCTCCAGGAGTGCTGTCTAAAAAGACTGCACAAAATACATATGGGCTCACAAAATCCCTCTTTATCCTTTTTTTTTGGCTACATGAGTCTTCGTTGCTGTGCGCGGGTTTTCTCTAGTTGCGGCGAGCGGGGGCTACTCTTCGTTGCAATGAGTGGGCTTCTCACTGCCGTGGCTTCTCTTGTTGTGGAGCACGGGCTCTAGGCACGCAGGCTTCAGTAGCTGTGGCACGTAGGCTCAGAAGTTGTGGCTCGCGGGCTAGAGAGCATAGGCTCAGTAGTTGTGGCGAACAGGCTTAGTTGCTCCGCGGCATGTGGGATCTTCCCGGACCAGGGCTCGAACCCATGTCCCCTGTATTGGCAGGCGGATTCTTAACCTCTGCACCACCAGGGAAGTCCCTCCCTCTTTATCTTGATACGATTTTCTCCCCCTCCCCACTTCCCTTCCTCCTTCTGTCTACGTGCCTCACCTTCTGTGCTTTCTGAATGTATTACCGTACTTTCCAAGGATTTGTTTATTTCTAATTTGCTGTGTATTTTATTCAGGCAGCACCATTAATGAAGTGAATTACTGAGCCAGCAGTGCTTAGAATTTTGATGGCTTCGCAAGACTGAATTGTGAAACTGTGACAAACAGGCACCCAGGGTTCGGTGCCAGAGCACTTTCCTTAAATTGGAGAGTATCCTTGTTAATAAAAAGTCCAAACAGCTTTGCCCATCTGAAATCACAGAAGGCCCATGGAAAGCACATGAGGGTACCTGCGGGGAAGTGGAGGTGAGAGAATGAAGAAGGAAGCCAGAGGGACAAAAGGGGCCTTAGGTGTCAGCCAGCAGGGCCAGCCTTGAATCTGGGCTCCACTCTCTGACCTTGGCCTTTAAATCCAAGAGTTTCCTTTTTAAATCTTTACTCAATAAGGTACTTTATAGGGATGCTACAGATTGAATGTTTGTGTCCCCTCAAAGTTCATATGTTGAAACCCTAGCCCCCAAGGTGATGGTATTAGGAGGTGGGGCTTTGGGAGGTGATGAAGTCATGAGGAGGGGGTGATCATGAATGGGATTAGTGCCCTTATAAAATCGGCCCAAGAGGGCTTCCTGGTCCCCTTCCGCCTTGTGAGGTTACAAAGAGAGGATGGCTGTCTATGGGAAAGTGGGCTCTCCAGACACCAGACCTGTACATGCTATGATCTTGGACCTCTAGCCTCCAGAACTGTGAGAAATTAATTTCTGGTATTTGTAAGCCACCCGGTCCAGGTCTAGCAGCCTGAATGGACCAAGACAAGGGATTACACAGGATGGGAATAAAAACAGCTGATACACGGAAGTTACTAAATAAATGTTGTGTTCTTGTTCTCCTAAATGCATTCTGTGTTGTTTCCTCAGTTGTTGTTATTACCATAGGGGATGGTATGGTAATACTTCTCCCACCCACAGAAGTCATTTCACAGTAAAAGGAACAGAAAGGAGAGCCCCTTGAGTGCTCTCTTTCTCTCCTGCCCCCTTTTCATTCAAAGGATCTTCCTAGTTTTCTTCCTTTTCATCTAATGTCATTAAAATCTTCCTAGGAGGGCTTCCCTGGTGGCGCAGCGGTTGAGAGTCCGCCTGCCGATGCGGGGGACGCGGGTTCGCGCCCCGGTCCGGGAGGATCCCACATGCCGCGGAGCGGCTGGGCCCGTGAGCCATGGCCGCTGAGCCTGCGCGTCCGGAGCCTGTGCTCCGCAACGGGAGAGGCCACAGCAGAGGGAGGCCCGCATACCACAAAAATAAAAAAAAAAAATCTTCCTAGGAAAATGCTAAAATACTGACCTGTGGAACCCATAAACTTCACATGTTTGTCTATATTAGGCATCTGGCCAGTATAGCCCCTTTCACTGCCTCTTAGACAAGACTCCTAGCTCATGCTGTTTTCAACAATGTTTGTTATTCAAAGTGACAGAAATACAAATTAACAATATAACCGCCGTGTTTTAAGATGCTTGAAGACCTGACACCGTAAGAGATGCCAGGACCCGTGGAGAAGTGGAAGGCATTAGACCTTCCAGGGAGAGGGCGAGACCGTCAGTCCTCTCCGTTGTGGGAATAAGTGAGAATTAGACGTTCCTTAGATCTGAGCTCATGAGGAGAACCACAAGGGAGTTACTTGCTCTTGAGAGAGGAAAAGAAGAAACCTTCCCAGGTCTGAGTTGAGAGAGGTCAGGATCCTATTTGAGAAGATGGCATCATCCACCACAGATGAAGACATTAGAATAAATCCTCCTCAACTTCTGATGTGGGGACATCTCTCAGACAAGGCAAAGGGGACAGAGAGAAATACAAAGAGATGAAAGTAGGAAATCCAAAGACCTGGGGTCACAAGTAACCTGGCAGAAGATGAGATGGCTACAAGTCGTGTGGGCTGATTTATAACCCGAGGAAGGATGACTGGGGATCAGGTTGGAATGGCCCATCCGAAAGGACTGGATGTTCAGGGAGAACTTGAAATGGAAAAGGAAGCAGCAGAGAACGCACATCAGGGTCTGCTGCTGCCGGGCATCTCACATGTAGGTGGAAGTCTAGGGTACGAACGGAGAGGGACACCTGCCCCCACAAACTAACTCAAGCTGGCGGTCTGAGCAGTTGGGTCTGGGAGACAAAAATAAACTCTAAGAACCAAAATCTCTGGGGCCAGACTCTCATGGGTTCAAAATAAGATAATAGATAATTATCTATTATAAAGATAATAATTATCTTTCCATCAACTCTGATAGCTTTTTTTTAAAAATTTCAATTTGCTGGTGAAAGCCCTTTTAAAGAACTTCTTACCAGAATTAGCCAAAGAAGAGAAGAGAATCAGCCTACATACAATCTGCCAAATATACAGTGGAGAGAGCCTCCCAGGACAAGTCACGGAGGGACGGTGGCCATCCTCCTGGAGATCTGCTAGAACCTGATGAACCAGGTTAGTGCTTGAGGCGTCCCAGACCAGAGAGCTGAGATGGCTCTAACTGCCCCGCCAATGTTTCTTTATTTGCTCCATTACAAGATCACAATCTCTGCTTGCACGCCACTAGACAAGATTGCTTGTCTGCTCATTTGTAGCATGGGTAGCATCTCACCAGCATGCCCAAGTTCCCGCTCCTTCAGCATTCTGTCACCTCCACCTTGCAAATCTGCCATAATGGAGCAATACAGCCTCTGGCCTAATGCATTCCTATACCTGCCCCCAGAGGACTGCTGGGAACAAAATCACCCAGGTAGGTGGGTTGGTGCCTTGGTAAATTCATGGTGTCCAGTACGCTAGGCCCTTTCCCTTCTGCTCCATCCTCATGGTCCCCGAGGTTGTGGTCCTGCACATTTGATCGTGTCATTTCCCTTCCGTGTCCCCCCTCAGCCTCAGAGGGGCACACAGAGCCATCCGGGACCCGGCCCTTGACCGTAATTCCAGTCTCATCTTTTACTGACGGTTTGCTAACCATTACATGGTACAAATTCCTCTTTTTCCATTCCTTGCGAGTCTTAGACTATGGATTTTGATTGCTTTTATTATTTAATTATAGGATTTATTGTTTTGGTACCGGCAACCAAGCCTTCAGGCACGTTTTCATCACTTCAGTATGTCACGGGGGGAAAAAAAATCTTTAATAAGATTAGGGGAAAGATACACAAAAACAAGCATTTCTGCTATCATTGTTATCTATGTGGCTGATCTGAAATTCTATCTTCGTAAGTCAGACCTGAGTTGAAAACCAACTGGCAAGATTTCACAATATAGCAAGAAGCTTAGAGACTACAATGGGTACTGAAAACTAGTAATAATTAAGGCTCTGAAAAGGCAAAGAATATCTCTTAACCAGAACAAGTGATTCAGTCCCTACAAAGTAATGTCATCATTATTTAGTCGGTATCCACAAGGACCACTAAAACACAGAGTTAATGACTTTTAATTAATGCAATATGCATTCAGTCCCCAGACAAATAAAACATCCCAAAGAATAATTTGCTTGTAAGCGACTGAGGAGCTTCAAGAACATCCAAATTGTTTTTTTTTTAATTAATTAATTTATTTTTGGCTGTGTTGGCTCTTAGTTGTGGCACACGGGCTCTTTGTTGCGGCGCGTGGGCTTCTCTCTAGCTGTGGCTCACGGGCTCAGTAGCCCTGTGGCATGTGGGATCTCAGTTCCCCGACCAGGGATTGAACCCATGTCCGCTGCATTGGAAGGCGGATTCTTAACCACCAGACCACCAGGGAAGTCCCAAGTTCTTGGGACATCCAAATTCTATTTACAGTGGCCAGAAAGGGGGCAAAAACTGAGTTGTGAATCTAAATGAAAAGCTTAAAACCGAATCAACTTTATTCTCTCTGAAGAAAGAATTTCTTAACAGATGGGGAGCACAGCCTAAAAATGGAAAGTCCAAAGAATAGGAATTGTCCTATCTACGTACCTTGCACACTCCTTCCCCGCTCCTGGGAAGAGATGCTGATGAGCCAGGAATACGTCCTGACCATCAGCAGAAACCCCCCTGTCCACTGGTGTGACAACTGGCCTGCCAGCTCTAGGACAGAGGGGACAGGGGCCAGGTGTGTTCACTTCAAGCTCATCAAGCAAACACCTCATTATTATGTGCGCCCCGTGCCATGCAAGTTCCCCGAGGGAGAAAGCCAAGCATCCCAGCCTACCAGGAGAGTTTGATTACTCTTTTTAACTGACAAATTAATATTCTGGCTTATGAGTGTGGTGAACACAAGTCTGCCTTTGAAATCAGACCCAAGAACGGACGAAATCAAGTCTTGGTGTCTACAGAGATGAGGGCAAGACCCTGGCCAACCTCTCTGTTCAGTCACTCACCAGGCATCTGTGCCACAGAGAACTATGGCTACTGGAGAAAGGACGGGGACAAGACCGTGTCCCTGTTGCCCTGGAGCAAAGAGTCTGGTGCAGAGGACAGACAAGTAAGCACATGCTTACCATGCTGAGTCTGCAGAATGGATGCTGGCTATTTCCCACCATCACGTTACTTTCAAGAAACCATGAGTCTGTGTTTTGGTGGATATCATTTAATTCAAAATATTAAGAACTGCTTTGAAAATGGCTACATTAGAATTTCACTTCCTTATACATGAACACCGCAGCCACCTTAACTTGCAGAAATTTCTACAAATAATCTCTGCTAACTTGGTTTTTCACCTTGACTTTTACCTGTCGTTCGTTATCCTAGACAAGGACTAATTAACTAACGCTCTTACTGAATCAGTTACCCTAAGGTATTCTGGTCCCGCCACCACCGTTGACAGATAGTTTTCAAAAATGGACAAAAATCATAAATATCATACAGATATGAAAGGAACATGCATTAAAGATTCCCTTTTATTCCCCACGAGGGAACCAGTGCAAAGCAGAAGCCACAGAACACACAGACTTACAGATCGGAAGTACTGAATTGAACGGGCAAATAGAAGGAAGTCCACTGGACTGCTACCAGATACGATGTAATTTGCATATTTAGAGATGAGAATTATTTCGTGCTGCTCTGAGTTAACTACATCTTGCAGAGCTGTAAAATTGTTCCCAGGAGAATCAGCAGTAGCCAACTCGGAGGTGTGTGATCTGAACGATGCCAATGTATCCACTGGAGCACACAATTTCCCCTAAACCGTTAACAGTACCGCTGCCTCCCACTATAAAGATAAAGGAAGGATCAAGAGCGCTGAACCTAAAAGACCTTCACGCCATCTAACCTGCAGTCTCCTCCACTCCACAGCTGGCGGCCATCAGGTGCCATGTATTGTCGTCAACTTTATTCACGTGTCATCTACTCCTCACAGTGAATATACAAGGCAGGGACTGTGCCCATTTTATAGATGAGAGAAATGAGACACTGGAAGATTAAAGAACATACGTAAAGTCACCGTTAGAACCGGAGTAGAGTTTTGAACCCAGACACACCACATGTCTGTGTTCTCAGGCACTGTGCGATTCTACCTCCCCTTATAGGGAAAAATTTGTTCTTCAGTGGAGAGCTGTTCATTGTCTACAGCACTCGCCACTCCAGGTTACCTGATTCTGAGTCTACAGGAACTGACAAATGGTCTCTCCTTGACCAAACTCTAGTCCAGCTCCTCTGAGGTCTTTTTCAACTAGGACCCATGTGGCGAGCATTGCCCTCTGAGGAATGCGCCACCAAGACCCTCTTAAGCCTCAGGGCCCGATTGTACTCTCCTTGGTATGCATCCTGGACTTTATGGTATGAACGTAAAAAAGGAGATGGCCTTTGGCCACATCGCTCCAGGGACCTGCTCAGATAATGAGAGTCCCTGGTTGTTCCCTAAAGCTAGGAAAAGCAACCCTGGAGGGGAAGGTGGTGCCTTTGTGGAACAAGCAATA
>NC_041224.1:9928088-9948952 GCF_002837175.3 Physeter macrocephalus | reverse complement strand
TGAGAGTCCCTGGTTGTTCCCTAAAGCTAGGAAAAGCAACCCTGGAGGGGAAGGTGGTGCCTTTGTGGAACAAGCAATAAACCCGCTGATGCAGATACGGTGGCGACTGAGCCGAGACGAAAAACCACTTCTATAGAACAATGTTTATGCAAAGTTTCTGCCTTAGGGCGCAATGACTGTGCAAAGTCCCTGCTTTAGGGGTATATATATGACTATGCTTTGTTAATAAAGTCGCCTTGCAACCATCAGTTGTTTGTGCCCTTCTGATCCCATACCTTGGTGCTTTCCGTTCCCTACCCCCTCTCGTCGATTGTTGCTGCACTTTGAGGACCCGCCACGGTTGGCGGCAGACCCATTTGCGGGCATGTCCTTAAGAGACCAGTTTTAACAAGAACCCTGCTAAGTCAGCTTATCCAGAATCCCCCATCCTCCGGGTGTGATCACCCTTGCTATCTGACCCAATTCCTCATCCTCCCCCATCCCCCAGGCGATATCCAATCACCCTGGTCTGCCTTTGCCAAGATTCCTAGCAGGCTGGTTTGGCGAGAATCATCTCTTACCCCTGGACGTTCTCCCTCCACTGACCCCCACCTGCTCCTTGGCTATAAATTCCCACATTTCCTTTGTTGGATTCGGAGTTGAGTCCCATCTCCCTCCCCTACAGCAAAACTCCACTGCGGGAGTCCCTACACCCATTGCAACAGCACTGAATAAAATCTGCCTTGCCTGCCTGTCCTTTAACAGAGCTATTTTGCAATTCTATGTACTGAAGTTAAGTGATAGCAACATAAAACGATTCTTGTCTACAGGCATGCAGATGGGTTATGTCCAGTGGAGAGACAACCCTTCCCCACAGTGGGAAAATCTGTTTTGTCTCCCTTGCCATGTTCATCTCAATATTCCTGACCTGTAAGTGCATCTGCTCCTTTGAACTGGCTGTCACCCCTTACCAGCTTCCTCACTGATGAGTCAAATAAAATTTTAAAAAGTGTTCATTTTCATATCTGTATGAGAGCCACGATTTTACCTTTTTATTAAAATTATCTTTTAACACTCTGAATGAGCGTGCTGCAAGCATTTGCAAACTGAATAAACACTACCTGATAAAGAGGGCAAACGTTGGTGGCAAACATCCCAGCTCAGACGCCTACTCTGCTACACACTTGATGCTCAGCCCCTTAAACATTATTTCGCCCCGCTCTGCTTTCAGCTTTGTGTGCAGAATGGGGGTGATACTATCTCTTGGACAGACCTGATGCAACGTTTGTAACTGATGACGCGTACAAAACGCTCAGCACAGTGACCGGAACAGAGAGCCCACTCAGGCAGTGCTCAGCAGAAGTCCTCCAGGTGGCCGTCAAGATCACGGAATGCCTCCTGAAGCAGTGCTTCTCAAACTGCAACGTGCCCATGAATCACCCGGGAAACTTACTAAAACGCAGCTCTGGGATGGGGCCTGATAGTCTGCATTTCTAACCAGCTCCCAGGTGACGCCAATCCTGCCGGACTGAGGATCACACTTTGACAAAGCATTACAAGCCTCCTGGATCAAGTTCATCTGCTCTGATAGATTTTTCATAATAGTCTAGAGTAAGACTTTCAAGAAATGTGGGCCTGTCCTATGGCCAGAAGCATGAGTGGGGAGAAACAATGAAACACTTGACAGAACTACAAGAGTAAAATCAGCTAAGTTACCATGTCACTAAAGAAGAGGGTTTTTTTTTTCTTTGCCAGATGAAGAGCTCAACCAAAGAAATATTGTAAGAGGAGAGATGTATGGTACTGAGAATATTTAACATAATTGCTTTCCTGAGTCAGACCCAGCGTTCATCCTCCCGGGAGCTCTGCTACAGAGAACACACACCCACCATCCCTAACACCTTCACTCAGGCTTAACCAGCCTGTCAAACACACCGCTCCAACGGGCATTATTCAAGCAAACTGGATGTAGTTGGAGGATGCAATGTCTTGTGAAAAAAGGCCAATGGACATACGTTGGAAACATCTCTAAAATGTCCGTAAAATCCACATTTAAGTGTCCATATCAGCTATGCAACCCTGGTCACCAAGTTCTTTGTCCCAACCAAAAAACAAATGAGGAAATTCCTCTGGCAACTAAATATCTCTTCAATAAAACTTGGAGAAGTGAATTCTGAGATAAGACCTTTAATGAGAAAATAATTTTTACTTACATTCCGTACTGACTCTCTGGTGCTGTGTGAGACAGCACTTGATAATTTAATCATAACCACTGTTGTAAGTTTAGTCATCAAAGAGCAAAAACCCTCTTATAACCTGTAAGTTCATAGCTCATTTTAATATATTCATATTTTATACTCATTTTCAGGAAAGCATTAGTGAAACCGAGCAGGACCCTGCAGGGCCCTCCTGGGTACAAAAGCCCTTCCTTGCCCCTCCTCCCCGTTACTAGTTTGTAGAAAAAGGCTTTAGTCTCCTAGGTCTTCCCTGAGTTCCAAAGAGCAGGCACAAGCAGTTACTAATTAGGAAAGTGAGCGAATGCAGAAAACAAAGCAAGATCAGTTTAACAAGAAAAGTCATGACAAGAGTTCAGTGATAAAACAGAGTCCTAATTCCTCCTCAAGGGATATGCATAATAATCTGATGCATATCTTTGTGGGCTTCTTCAGGAACCTCTCCCCCACCCAGGTGGGGGATGGTGACTACATGCTGACCACAAGCACTAGACCCCAGACTGGCTAGAGCCAGAAGGTCGATGACTGAGATTTTGGAAACATTACCCTGTTACCTCACCACCAACCAATCAGAAGAGAGTCACGCACCCTGCAGGCCCTCCCCCAGACGTTGCCTTTAAAAACTACTCCCTGAAAGCCATCAGGGAGTTCAGGTCTTTGGAGCATTATCTGCCCGTTCTCCTTGCTGGGCCCTGCAATAAATGCTGCATTTTCCTTCACCACAACCCGGTCTCAGTGGATGCGCTTTGCTGCATGGCGGGCGAGGAGACCCAAGTTTTGGTTTGGTAACATTAGGGTCAAACGCTGGGGACCTCATGTAGAAAACTGAATGGAATCTCCTTTAAAATAACAAAATGAACAAAGTTTAACAGGGTGGTACAATGGTTTCTGATCAGCAGAGCAAGGAAAATTTGAAGCAATGAAAACTGATGCCAAGACCGGACTCCAGTATGGAGAAGCTGCCCAGTCAGTGTGGAGACTCCAGGGAAATATATACTATCAAAACAGAAATACTCCAAAGGCTAGTTGCTGAACACATCTGATCGGCGAGCAAAATCTCAATTTACTGATCTATTCAAAACTGGTGGATCTTACAAAGGCTGTTTGGGTTTACTTGTGGAATTCAGGTTAGTGTCATCAGAATGAAAATCAGTGCAAAAAATCTTTCAGAAATCATGTCCAAACATTTGGCGGCACCTGAAATATGAAATAAAATTATGAGAAGAGTATGTCATAATAAAATAAAAATAGCAAGTGGAATGTCATCTCACTGAGGCAGTTTTATAAATGTGAAACGAGGCAGAAGGCCCTATCTCGGAATAATGATGAGTTTTGAAATTCTGAAATGTAAAGAGGGGAACTACTTCATTCAGTCAATACAAAGCTCACCGGAATCTTGCTGTCAATAAAGACTTTTTTGTGTGACCCATGTTGTGCAAGGCAATGACGAAAAAACTATAAACTAAGGGAGCCTCCTGCACTGTGGGTGGGAATGTAAATTGGTGCAGCCACTATGGAGAACAGAATGGAGGTTCCTTAAAAAAACTAAAAATAGAACTACCATACGACCCAGCAATCCCACTCCTGGGCATACACCCAGAGAAAACCATAATTCACAAAGAGACATGCACCCCAATGTTCACTGCAACACTATTTACAATAGCCAGGTCATGGAAGCAACCGAAGTGTCCATCAACAGAGGAATGGATAAAGAAGATGTAGTACATAGATACAATGGAATATTATTTAGCCATGAAAAGGAACAAAATAGTTCCATTTGCAGAGATGTGGAGAGACCTAGAGACTGTCATACAGAGTGAAGTAAGTCAGAAAGAGAAAAATATTGTACATTAATGCTTATATGTGGAATATAGAAACATAGTACAGATGAACTTATTTGCAAACCAGAAATAGAGACACAGATGTAGAGAACAAACTTATGGACACCAAGGGGGGAAGGAGGGGGTGTGATGAATTGGGAGATTGGGATTGACATGTATACACTACTATATATAAAATAGATCACTAATGAGAACCTACTGTATAGCACAGGGACCTCTACTCGATGCTCCGCGACCTAAATGGGAAGGAAATCCAAAAACGACGGGATATATGTATACATTTAGCTGATTCACTTTGCTGTACAGCAGAAACGAACACAACACTGTAAAGCAACAATACTCCAATAAAAATTAATTTAAAAATAAAATAAATAAAGTACCCATTTTGCTGGTTAGGATTTGAGGTAAACAGACATGAAAAGTGCAATAAAGACAGACATCTTGTTGAGAAGTGAAGTTCTGGGTGAAGAGATGAATAGTTAGAATCTACAAATATAGATTATCAAGCCTTACAAGGGTTACTGTGTTGAATTCTATTTGACCTTTAATCTCAAATGCCATTAAAAGCAACATAAGTGAAAAAAGAATGTTGGAATCTCCACTTCATGTGCTGTCTGACTCACTATTTATACTTGTTATTTGATCTTCTAAAGCTCCCTTTGTTCTCATAAAAAAAACTATAAACTGGAATTTGTTCAAAAAGCAACCTCCAGAATTTTCCCTTGACTCCCTGTGACACATTTCTATGTCTGCCTTTGAGGTGATTGTGTCTTCCTTACCTATTAGTAGCTCCCTAATAAATCTGAACAAATGGATGAATGAATAAATGATCAATGAACCTGAGATACTTGAAGATTATAACTTATCCAGGGAAAAAGAGATTCCAGAGCTGATCAGACTGAAAAGTAAAATAAAATTCTAGGAAAATAGAAGTCAACAGGAAGAATTAGAACCCAAAGGATCTTCTGATTAACCCCCAGATAATTATAAGATTTAATAAACCAGAAGAACCCAGTCTCTGTTCATTCTCTTTAATTGAGATTTTACTGCAGTTAAAATGATGTCAAAATGCTCTCATTAATAATGAATGAAAGTGTCAGAGAATTGGCTCACCAAATTTACTGTGCTTAGGTAAATCATAATTAGGAAGGGTTATGAGAGTGTCCTAGGAAACCGATCCATCTCAAAATGGAGCAATATAATTACAGATGAAATTCAACAAGGAAACAGCACAATGTAATAATCCTTGAAAAGAGGAAATACAATTACTCAAATGAGGTGTTGGGTTCTGAGCAATGCAGTCAATCAAGTCTCATTTCACGAAACTCAGGAGCAAAATGCTCAACAAAATTGAACTCTTGATTACATTACAGTGTATTAACCTCATATCTGCATAGTCACAATTTCCCAGCTGATAAAATGCCCTGCTGTTATTTTACTGGAGATTTGGAATAATCCGAATCCTGTTAAGTCAGAGCTACTGGGTCTGGTTCTGGGTTTTCTGCAACTTAGCAGGGCTCACGCTCTGTGTCTCTGTTTGTCACAGGGCCTCTTTCCTGCAACATCTCATGTCCCCCTTACACACCTTCCCCGTGGAGGATAGTCCTTCTTGCTCTTCGGCTAATTCCTAGTCCCATTTCCTACTCATCTGGAAAACTAGAGCTTTGTGAGTAGGATCATACATGGTAATGAGTTCTAATGAGTTTTTAATGGACCACACTTCACAATGAACATACCTGTGTTAAAAAAAAAAAAAGCTTTAATCGGGGAGGGATGGGGTCAGCAGATGTAAGCTAGTATATATAGGATGGATCAACAACAAGGTCCTCCTGTAGAGCACAGAGAACTATATTCAGTATCCTGTGATAAACCATAAGGGAAAAGAGTATTTAAAAAAAAGAATGTATATATGTGTATAATTGAATCACTTTGCTGTACAGGAGTAATTAAGACAACACTGTAAATCAACGATACTTCAATTAAAAAAAAAATTTAAGAAGTCTTTAAGGAATGTTTCTCTGCCCTCATCACCCAACGCTGGTGGCAAAGACAGCCCCCTTCTGGTCTAGACTGAGGACTGAATCACTGAGCCTCCGGAGGTGCTCTGGCCCCTCTTACTCCCCTGGGGGTACCTACAGCTACCCAATTCTCAACTTCCCCCCCAATTCCCACTGGACAGATTTGCCTTTCCCTGTTTTCACCATCGCCCTGGACAACCCTTGTCCTCTCCCAGCCCCCGCTCTGGCTGCTCAGAGCCTCACCCACACCCCACGGACTGACCACTGGCCAAGCCAGCCCCAGGAACTCAAAACTGGGACTCAGAGGGGGTGAATCATCCAAGCAGAGGCCCTAAGATAGGGATTCGGCATCTGAAGCAGGCCCCAAGTTTTGGAGAGAAATGGGCTCTTCAAGCCACACCATGCAACCCCCCGTCCTTGCGTAAGTGTCAGGCCACGTGGGGGGCTAAGGTGTGACCTAAGAAGATCGCGCACAGGGATAACCCTGAGTGAAGACCCGTTTGCTGTGAACCCTTAATTTGAGCCTCTAGGAAATCCAAGCACCGTGACATCAAAACGGCCGCATCGAGGTATCCTCCTTTGGTCTGAACCTGCAATTTTCTGATATACAGACCTTTCGGGAACATTATCTACAAGAATTTTACAGGAATTAAGTGCGTATGAATACAGGCACACGTCGGAGACGTTGTGGGTTTGGTTTCAGACCACCGAATAAAGTGAATATCACAATAAAGCCAGTCACACGAATTTTTTGGCTTCCCAGTGCATATAAAAGTTATGTTGACACTGTACTGTATGTAGTCCATTAAGTGTGCAATAGCGTTATGTCTAAAAAAGCGATGTACACGCCTTAACTAAAAAATACTTTATTGCGAAAAAATGCTAACCATCATCTGAGCCTTTAGCGAGTCACAGGAGTAACAGCAAAGATCACCGATCACAGATCACCGTAACAGATATAACATGAGTGAAAAAAGTCTGAAATATTGCGAGAATTACCAAAATGTGACACAGAGACATGAAGTGATGAGTGGATGCTGTTGGAAAAATGGTGCTAACAGACTTGCCGGACGCAGAGTTGCCACAAACCTTTAATTTGTAATAAATGTGCAGTATCTGTGAAGCACAAGAAAAAGAGGTCTGCCTGATTAAGAGAATCCAGGAAAAGCTGAGATACACGCACACACCGTGCTAGCATTTTATTATCTAACATTCTCTTTTCAATTCTATCAAAACATGAGTGCATTTGTTAATTCAAGAAATATAATATTCAGAATGAGTATTTTTCTTATAGCTGTGGGTTTTTCCTTAGGCAATGAATGCTTCCATCTGATTCAACTACTTATTATCATTTTTTTTCAACTCTTCTATTTCTTTCCCAGTAATAATACATATTTTCTCAACTTCTTAAATCTCTTTATTACATACAACTGAATGTAATTTGGAATTTACAAGTCTTATCACATTCTCATTCTGCCTGAACAATTCTAAGTATAAAAGGTACCGTCTGCATGTATTTCTTCGGAGTTGCTGCAACTTTTCGCTTAAGATTCCTGAAATTAATAATATGATTCTTTGATATCTCTTCCATCTAGTCATTTCTGGCTTCTGGAAAACACCAAAAAGCCTTACTTATCCAATGTCCCACCTGAAATTTCTTACTTAAGGGTTGTCTGAGACAGAAGTACTGACCATTTTGCCAAGGGAGTTGGCCCAGAGCTAAAAACAAGCAGAATCAAAAATGTTTTTGCAACAATGCAATTAGTCACTCATCAATCCAGCTTGTGAGTGACAGCTATAGTGGAGTACCTTAAGGAAATCAAGATATATCTACGATATTACTTTACCAGCCTAATAATTCACTTTACAGCTTACCAAGTATTTGCATTTAATCCTAGGAATAATGCTGTGAAGGATCCTTTTTTTTTTGAATTTTTGAATTTTATTGTATTTTTTTATACAGCAGGTTCTTATTAGTCATCCATTTTAAACACATCAGTGTATACATGTCAATCCCAATCGCCCAATTCATCACACCACCACCACCCCTGCCGCTTTCCCCCCTTGGTGTCTGTACGTTTGTTCTCTACGTCTGTGTCTCTATTTCTGCCCTGCAAACTGGTTCATCTGTATCATTTTCTAGGTTCCACATATATGCGTTAATATACAGTATTTGTTTTTCTCTTTCTGACTTACTTCACTCTGTATGACAGTCTCTAGGTCCATGCACGTCTCTACAAATGACTCAATTTCGTTCCTTTTTATGGCTGAGTAATATTCCATTGTATATATGTACCACATCTTCTTTAACCATTCCTCTGTCGATGGGCATTTAGGTTGCTCCCATGCCCTGGCTACTGTAACGCTGTGAAGGGTCTTAACCACCAGTTTCGCATAATAAATCAAATTGACTGCTGTTAACTTAATACATTCTACTTGTCCAGCTCACTTCCTCCAGTATTTCTCTCTGCAGTGATTCATCTCACTGCGATCTCCCTCCAACACAAACTCCTGTCTTCATTTCCCTCCTTCCCCAGCTCACACCTTCAAAAACACTCTCTCTCTCTGTCGCCCTTGCCCGGCAAATGTGGAGCCCTGGATGCACCCAACTCTCTGCCATCGGGGCCATCCCTGGACCAGCCAAATACCGCTGGAGAAGAATCACCAAACTCTGCTGAATGACTTCACTTGGAACTCTGCTCATTACTCTGTAATAACCTAAATGGGAAAAAGAATTCAAAAAAGAATACATATATGTACATGAACTGTGCATGGATACTCTGCTGTACACCTGAAACCAACACAACAATGTTAATCAACTAGACTCCAATATAAAATACAAAATTTAAAAAACAAAAAAAAAGAAAGAGGAAAACACTATGCTAAATTTAAAAAAGTCAGGCACAAAAGCCTACATGTTATATGATTTCAAGGACAGGGAATCTCCAGAATAGGTAATCCACTGAACCAAAATGCAAATTAGTTGTTGGCAAGGACTGGTGGGACAGGGACTGATTAATGGCTACAGATTTCTCTTTTGAGGCAATGGAAATGTCCTGAAATTATATAGTGCCGATGGTTGCACAACATTTTGAATGTACTAGAAGGCCCTCAATTGTACATCTTTAAGTGGTTTACGTGATTATTTTATGGCATGTGAATTTCATTTCAATAAAAAAATGATAAAGTGAAAATAAAATAAATTCAGCTCTGCAGACTTCAAATTGGCATTGAAGTTTGGCAAGCCTACTGTGTTTCCCTAAGAAACTTCACTCTCCTCTCTCAAAATCATTACTTCCTTTCTTCCCTCTGTACCAACCTCCCACACTCCCTATAACCCCTACACTCCCACCTCAGAGGCTTACCTCATACTCCACTGCAAAAACAGAAACCCACAAAGGGCAACACCTTCGTACACCTTCCACTATACCTAAAACCTCTCGCCTTCTGGGATTCCATTAGTCTACTCAGCACCACAGACTGGGTGGCTTAAACACCAGACATTTCTTTTCTCATGGTCCAGGAGGCTAAAAATCAAGGGGCCACTGGGATTGGTCTCTGATGAGACCTCTCTTCCTGGCTTGCAGATGGTCACCTTCTCACTGTGCCCTCACGTGGACTTTTTCCTGTGTGCACACGTGGAGAGAGAGCCCTCTGGCATCTCTTCCACCTTTTATAAGGGCATCTGTCCTATTGGATGAGGGCCCCAAGCTTATGACCTCATTTAATCTTAACTACCCCCCTGGAGACCCTGTCTCCAAACACAGTCAGATTGAGGGCTTAGGGCTTCAGCAAATGAATTCTAGGGAAGACACAGACACACTGCCCATCTTCTTCAGGTTACCATGAGTCACGACAGAAACAAAGTCCCTGCTCCTACCAAAAGCCGGCAGCCCCCCAGCGCCTCTGGGTCCCCAGCCCTTCGCAGCTTCTTAAAAAAATCAGTGACCCACCCATCTCTTTCTTTTGTGTAACCAGAGCCTCCTGTGGATCCTTCTTCCAAGAAGTCAGACGTCCTCGTCCCTTGACTCCACGGTCTTTCTCCACCTCCCAACTCATTTTTCTACCTCCCTTGGAGACAAGAATTCTCGAAAGATTTCTCTAAAATCGCTGCTTCCCCTTCCTCGACGATTTATTCATTCATCAGACCACTCAAATCTGGCTAAAACTGCTTGCCTCACGCTTTTAAACATCTTCCACGCTCCAAATTCAATGGACACATCGCTCTTTCCATCTTACTTGATTTTTCAGCAACACGTGACCCAACTGAACACTCTCTGTCCTGAAAACCCTCCTCTTATCAGATTCATGACATCATACTCTCCCGGTCTCCTGCTGGCTGCGACTCCTCTTGCAAACCTCCAAATACTGGCGTGCCCTAGAACTTGCTGCAGCCCATTTATCTTCTCTTTTCCAGCTATTTCTAATGCTAAGTGAGCTCATCCCGTTTCTTGGCTTTGAGTCCCATCTCTCTGGTGATGACACCCAAATTTATACGTGCAGCTCTGACCTCCCCCTTGAGCTCCAGACTCATTTATACGCTCCAAATGCCTGGCTGACAGTTCCCGCTGGACGTCTAACAGTCTTGTCAAATGTAGCATATCCAAAACATAACCCTTGACCTCCTTTTCCCTTTCCAGGCTTCCCCATCTCAGTGGATGGCAATGAACTGCTCAAGCTGCGGCCTCTCCCGTTGCGGAGCACAGGCTCCGGACGCGCAGGCTCAGCGGCCACGGCTCACGGGCCCAGTTGCTCTGCGGCACGTGGGATCCTCCCGGACCGGGGCACGAACCCGCGTCCCCTGCATTGGCAGGCAGACTCCCAACCACTGCGCCACCAGGGAAGCCCTGTAAATCATATTTTGTCATTCTCTCGCTCAAGCCCTTCAGTGATTTCACTTATTAGAATAAAACTCAAAACTGTCACCACAGCCTGTGTCCTACAATGTGACCTGACTTACCAGATCGCTCTGATAAATCTCCCCCTTCCTCCCCATGCTCCATTTTTCTGCTTCTCAAACACGCCAAGCTCAGGGTCTGGTCACGCCCTGTCCCCTCTGCCTGGAACATTATTTCTTGTCCTTCAGGTCTTAACTCAAATGTCAGCCCCTCCAAGTGACTTCTGGCAGAGACTTTCTGTTTTTGCAAACTACTTTATCACTAGGTATCTGCCCAAGAGGGCAGAGCTTTCGTCTGTCGCCCCCCCTCCCCCGCTATATCCCCAGCACCAAGCACCTGCCTGGCATATACTAAAAACTCACTGAAAGAGTGACACTGATCACTGACCCTCACCCTCCACCAGGCTGCCATAATGGCTTTCCCCAATCCCCCATGGGTCCCCTACCCCATCTGTCTCCTAAGGAGGGCTGTCTCAGCCAGACCGGTCCTGGGCTCTTCGAACATCAGAGTCAGAGAGTGACAGAGAATTAATGGAGGCAGACAGATCTGCAAGGCTTTGGAAGGGAAAGACTTGGAGAAGTTGGTTGTCAGCCAGAAATAATAACGAATAGAGGGCTGAGTGAGTAGGTAGGGAGAGGGAACATTGAAAAGGGGGACAAAACTCCATGTGGTCTAGGTTAAGCGAGAGCGCTCTCCCAGCACCTGTCAAGTCTGAGTCTCGGCAGCGGGTGAGAGACAAAAAACTGAGCAAAGTGAACGGGATGTGAACAGCCTGGCTGAGGGTTCTGAATTGGATCCCTTTTTATGTATTTTAAGAAGAAAGGAAAATAAGAATGCAATTTTTATTTATGTTTTGCATGTTGAGCTGTGCTTCCTTTCGGACCAGCCTAAGGTTGACCTCTACGGGCCCATATGATTCCAAGAGAGTTATTATGTACATAGGAAGAAACTGAAGTTCTGAGAGATTATGGGACATAAACACACTCATTCAGTTAATTGTGACAAAATGATGAATCAGAGCCAGGACTTCTGCCTACAGGGCCTGGGCTTATATTCCTACACATCTGCTTTCCTCCAAAACAAGAAAGACGGTTAACTGGACATGTCTTGTTTCCAGTAAACAATGCAGCCTTCTATTACCGTTTCCCTTTTTTTTTTTTTTTTTTTTGGCCGCACCTCATGGCCTGTGGGATCTTAGTTCTTGGAACAGGGATTGAACCTGGGCCCCCTGCAGTGAGAGCACTGAGTCCTAACCACTGCACCGCCAGGGGATTTCCTACCATTTCCCTTCTGATTGCTCACCAATTTATGGTTTCCAAAATATATCTTTATGCTCTCTTCAAATATCAAAATAACATTTGTTCCATTCTTAGTTTTCTATCACCTCTTCTCTGAAATCCCTTAAAGATGACCAGTAGTGGGTATACAATTACATGGATAAGGAACACTCAGATCCTGGCGGATAAATTGTCTCCACCTGGACAAAAGAATTTACTTGAAGTGACAAGGTGATCTCTGACTCGCTCTTCACCTGTCTTGGGTTTCCAATCTCTTCAGTGTGCCAGATGTTTCCTTTTCGGAGATCACTGTTCTTGAAAGGGAAGTTGGAAACAAAATAGAAATGGAGCAGTTCGACTTCCCCAACTTCGAGGAACAATACCCAATTTGCCCCAAGCAACAGGCATATCCGGTTTTTTGTTTGTTTTTTGCTTAAAAACATCAGAGGTTCATTCTATTTTTTCAGCCTCTTCCACAACATTCTTACATGCCACTCTTTTGCACACATCTTTGTTACACACCCTAACGTTAACTTTCCACGCACCTTCTCTGAACCTGAGCTCAGCAGTCACGCTACTTTACAAGATGCCTCCCGATTTTTCTCATTTGCATCTATATCATCAGCATTTTACTTTAAAAGAATTTTTCCACCTGGCAAGCCTTAGACACATATGTTTTCCAAACAGATAAAGATGAGGTTATAATATGATAACCGTGAGATAGATCATTCTTTAAGAATTATCATCTCAAAGACCGAGGACTCTGAAATGCTTTGTAAAGAGGTAGCATGTGACTACTTGAATGAAGTCATGTGACTACTTGAATGAAGTCATGTGACTACTTGAATGAAGTCATGTGACTACTTGAATCACTTGGGATCATCCACCAAAACCCTCTATTGAAGGTCACCCCAGGAACAGATACTGATGAATACTTCTTGGAACCAATTTAAATGCTTAAATATTCAGGGATAGGGAGGGAGGGAGGGAGACGCAAGAGGGAGGAGATATGGGGATATGTGTATACGTGTAGCTGATTCACTTTGTTATACAGCAGAAACTAACACACCACTGTAAAGCAATTATACTCCAATAAAGATGTCAAAAAAAATAAATGCTTAACTATTCAAGTGCTATGAAATTAGTGCTCACACGTCTAGAGGATGCTGTGGCATCCAGACCCCTCCTTCAGAACTGGGACATGCATCCTTCCAGCTGCTGGGACTCTGCTTATGCCCACATGGATCCTTCCCTAGGAACCATCTTCGGGTGAAGAAGCTGCCTTCTCAAAGGTGTGGGCTGCATGCAATGACTGATCAATGCCTGACCCCTTACCTCAGTTCAGCCCAACTCAGAGGAGACACTCCAGCCTCCCATTCCCTGTGGCCAAGACCTTCGTTGCAGGAGCATTAAAGTGTAAGTTCTGCGGCTGCCAATCCTGCTTCCCTCACACCCTCACTGGCATTGTTCCTGGGAGCACTTCCTAATACATTTCCTATACACAAAGCTCCATCCCAGAGTCTATTTCCCAGGGAACCCAACTTCCAACGATCCCTAATAGGATAAAAATTACATAGTATGTAGTTTAATTCATCTGTGCTTCCAAATGGTATGCACAAAAAATCATGTATATAAACTGTCCAATTAACTAGACCTGAATAAGCAAGATCCAAGAATTTAAAGGATGCATACAAAGTTAGAACATGTCTTAAACTGAATTTTATTTCCTTTTTTGGGTATCCAGCCCCTAAAGTAAAAAAGGAAACAAGTGGAGAAATATAAAGACTCTGCAAATGTTTGGTTTATACATTCCTTTTCAGAATCTATTAGGATATTTTATTAATTTTAATATTTCAGAATTTATCATTTCATGTACATCAATAATTTCAATCTTAAATCTATTTACAGAAAGTTAGAGCACCTAACAATGATATTAATCAAGAGAACAACAGTCTTTAAGCCAACAGAAAGTCTCAAATCATGCCACAAGAGAAGAAACTTGGTATTAAAAATAAAATAAATGGGGGAAGAAAAGAAAACCTTTGGGAGAAAGCTCGTATTTGAAAGGGTCAACCACTCTAAACTTTTAGGAAATAGCATTTTTCATCTCCAAAATATTGCAAGTATGCTCTGGGTTATCATTTTCCCTAAAGAAACTCCCCACGAGTAGTAATTAAGAGTTGTTTTATGGGACAGAATTTAGCCAGTCAGAGGCAATTACTGTGAATCACAAAGACAAAATGTATATATCGCCTTCTGTCTTCCAACGATGCTGATCTTCTCATTACCAAAGGGTAGCCAACAGCTACTCTCATGATTAACAGAGGATAACTTACTGCTCCATGGCAAACAGAGCCTTAAATAATGCTGTTCCTCCCTTCCTGCCACCCCCCCCCCACACCGCCCAACAGGGAAATATATCCACGTGGTTACATCTTGCAACACATTGATTAATCGGGTTATTCACATTCTAAACACTTCGTGAAATGGACTGTAAAAAAACGATTTTACTGACTCTCAGGGAAAACAATTTACCTTCTCCTACTTTAATGGCAGTGCTGTATCTATGTCTTTACAGCCAAGGGGACTTGAAAATGATCAGAAATGCCTGGGTTTCAGGGATTCGACACCACTTAAATCCACTAAATTTGGCTATAAGTTCCCCCCCCCAAAATAAACAAATATGGGACAAGATTAAGCATACTAAGAGACAGAGAAGGGAATGAGAGAAAATATAGAAATCGTTGAACAATATGGACCAGACAGGATGAAAGACAATTGTAATTTCACATTGAATAGAGCGCCAACTGGAAAGTGATGAAAATCTCTTTCGACACAACAGAAAATAAATGTGCATATGGGAGCAATTGTTAATAGAATACTGTTGCCATTCATGTGGCTGCATCAGAGCCAACGAGACACTCAGAGGGTGTCTGATAACAAAAAATATGTGCCTGACATAGTATGCAGGCAAATTAGCAGGTAATTAGAAATACTCAAACCACACCAGAAGCAGAAGCCATCCCACAAAGTCCAACCATGTAAAACAGGTAAGTGGAAGCTTGTGAAATTTACGGTATTTACAACTGATCCTTCCTGTTCTCCAAATCCCAATCACCTCCTCAGGGAAACCTTCTGGAATCCTCCAGAGTGGGTCCCCTTGTTACGTCTTCATAGCCTCCTATTTTCTTCTCCTTCGTATAACTTAATATTGCTGGGGTTCTGTGATTAATGTTTCCCTCCCCCAAGCAGACTGTCAGCTCCATGAGGCCAGAGACCCCATCACTGTTTGGTTCCCTGCATGTCTAGTGGGGTGTGTGATACGGTACGGATGCTCCAGAAGTACTTTTCATGTATTTTTATGTTTTAGCAATAAAGTATTTTTAAATTAAGGCAGGTACATTGCTTTTTTAGATAATGCTATTGCACATGTAATGAACTACAGTATAGTGTAAATAGAATTTTTTTTGGCTTAAACAACAAAAGTTTATTTCTTCATGGTTCTGGAGGCTAGAAGTCCAAGACCAAGGTGTGGGCAGGGCTGGTTTCATTCGGGGGCCTCTCGGCTTGTAGAAGGCCATCTTGTCTCTCTCTCTCTTCACATGGTCCCTTCTCTGAGTACCCAAATGTGTGTGTGTCCTAATCTCTCCTCTTATAAGGGTCTTATTAGGTTAGGATCTACCCATCTGACCTCACTGTACCTTAATTTCCTCCTTTTTCTTAACTGAAGTACTACTGGCTCATAACATAATATGTTTCACTTGTACAACACTATATTTCTACTTCTGTACGCTACGCTGTGCTCACCACCAAAAAAACCTTTTTTTATTGTTAAATCTTGAATATATTCCCTGTGCTGTACATTACAACACTGTGATTTATTTATTTAGTCACTGGTAGTCTGTACCTCTCCAAATACACTTTTTTCTTCTTAAATATATTTATTTATTTATTTATTGGTGGCTGCGTTGGGTCTTTGTTGCTGCGCGCGGGCTTTCTCTAGTTGTGGCGATCGGGGGGCTACTCTTCGTTGTGGTGCGTGGGCTTCTCATTGCGGTGGCTTCTCTTGTGGCGGAGCACGGGCTCTAGGCGCGCGGGCTTCAGTAGTTGCGGCACGCAGGCTTCAGTAGCTGTGGCACGCGGGCTTAGTAGCTGTGGCTCGCAGGCTCAGTTGCTCCACAGCATGTGGGATCTTCCCGGACCAGGGCTCGAACCCATGTCCCCTGCATTGGCAGGCGGATTCTTAACCACTGTGCCACCAGGGAAGTCCCCCAAATACACTCTTTAAATGACTGAATAATCTTCTCGACACATCAGTGGTTTATTTGCTTGTCTCTTTTTGGTTGTTGCTAGCTTTGTCAACACTCTCACTTTCTCTTCTGCTACCACTGTGATAAGAATACAAGAGCAGACAGCATCCCGAAAACAAGATGACATGTCCAGGAATGGGGCCCACTTCCCCCACCTCTCTGCACACCGAAAATAGACCGCTGTTCCACGCGCATTCAGGCACCCATGATGGGTCCTGATTTCCGTAAGCAATAATCTTACTACATCTTTGCTTGAAATTATCTTCAGAGCAACACCGTATGGATTCTACTAGGCCTCTACAGTTAAGTAAAGTGATGCCAAAATCACAGGTATTAACTGAGTACCTGCTATGTGCCAATTATTAAAAAACTATCCAAAATCGCAAACAGGGATCGAACAAATTTTTACTGGATTCTTTGGTCCAGTGACGGTCATTCTCACACTTTCCACCTTTCTGCTTTGAAGCAACATCCCCTCCATCCCCTCACGCTTTAGGCTGACATCTTACCCGTAACAACCTTCACAGCATTACGTGCGAGTTCTGCTTTTGCCTGACTGTCATTATAACAGACACTCTACTTCAGTCTTGCCTGTACCCCCGAAATGTGTGTGTATCTGTCACCTATTGATTTATTCACTTTAAGACTTTACCTTATTGTCAATTACAGAAAAATGGATTTTCATTCTGCAAACATTTCAACAGGTCTAACCTGAGAGTAACGCTCATTCCATTTACTCACACTTATTTCAGTATCTTCCTTTTTACCCCCAGCTTGTGTCTATCGAACTCATTTTTTCTGTTTTTCTTTTAGAAAGAAAGAAATACACCATCCCCAGTGTTACCGTACATGTGCGGTGATCTAAAGAACTAGCTTACTTGCGCCAGTTACTTGAGACTCAGAACTGGGGTAAGGACCTAGGGATGTTTGCTAAAACAAGATGACCTGCAGAAATTATGGAAACCACTGCTCAGTGTCTAATGCTCTGGTAGCAGGACGTGCCTGATGTCTACACATGGTTGTCTTAGCTCAGGCTCTCCCCAGAGCAGACCCTGAGATAAAGATTCAAATGTAAGAGGGTGCGCTGGGGGACCCCAGGGAAGATGGGAGGGGAGTGAGATGCTGTGGTTTATCACCCCAAACGGAGCCCAGCGTTCCGTGCGCCTCGACGTGTGCGGGGCAGCCGGGGGCCTTGAACGGCCTGCCCGCAGGTTCTCCTCCCGACTCTGCGCCCACACAGAAGGTCCCTTCGCCAAAGAGCCCTCCTCGTCGTCACAGGATCAGGCGCCGTTCCTGCTTATCCCTTAGCAGCGGGCTTCGGTTCCCCGCCAGCCCGCAGAATTATTCAAACAAACCTCATCGTCCCATGAGAGCCAGCAGGCACCCTGCCCTCCTGATGCTGCAGAGCCTGCCTCCGAGCCCCTGCCTGGTCACGGCGCTCCGGAACGCAGCTTCTGTGCCACCCCGTGTGGCGTGCGGCGCCCTCCCCCGGGCTGGGAGTGCAGGGGGCTCACAAATGCTGCAGATCTCATCCGTGTGGCGCCGGGGGATGGGTGTCTGGTCGTCTCCGTAACCCTAGGGCGGGCATCCCTGCCCCACCAGCGAAGACAATGGGAGAAAATTAAAACGGGGACAGAAGGGAATGCATCTGATAAAGTGTGCGTTGTCAAGCGAATGACTACCGTGACTACCGCGTAACTGGAGGAAAAAGCCTCTGGAGATTTCTAGGAGCCAGTGCGGAGCCGGCCTCAGAGACACCCGCCCCGTGTGTACGGGAACTGGGTGCTCTCAAGCCGCCTGTCACTCACCAGTTGAGAGCTGGCATGTTACGAATGGGTGAAGTAGACGAACCCGCCAGAGACAGCCCTCAGCCAGAGAGACAGAGGCCTGCAGATGGAAGTGGGACCGCAGGCACCACAGCTGGAAGGCCCGAGGGCATCCAGTGTGAAAGCTAGATGGTCCGTCATGCCAGAATCGTGTCAGTTCCCAATTCTTCCCACAGAATTTATTAATTTGCAGACAAGAAGACTCCATCTTTTAGTACAGACAAAGTTCTATGCAAGAAAGGAGGATTTTTAAAGGACAAAAAGGAAAGTGTTGAATGCCATGGTTTGATAAAATATGATGCCAATTCACTTCACCTCGAGCATTTAGAAAGGAGGCATCCCGGGTGGGTGGGGCTCAGGGTTTAGCATGTATCCACATCACGTGGAGGGCTTGGGTCTCAACTCCAGACTCTCTCATTATGTGGTGAGCCCTTCTAATGAGTTCCCTGGTGATGCTGCTACTGCAGGTCCAGAGACCACCCCGGGCTCTAGACCAAGGCTCTGCCACCACAGGTCTTCAGGTGTGCAGCTATGGAGACCTGTGCTGAGTGATAAGGATGTGGCATCGTCAAAATAGTGTCAGAACAGACCTCTTCAGAAATAGGATGGACCGTCAAAGCATGAGGTTAAATAACAGAAAAAGAATCAACAGCTTTGTCTTTGCTGTATTGTTGTTAGAGGAGGTGATGATTTCCTTTATATAGGTCGAGGTCAAGGGGACAGTCCAGGTAAAAGCACATAGGACAGCAGCTGAACCTGCGTTCACCCAAGGCCCCAGGGTACATGGACCTTCTCTCCATGAACAAAGTGACAAGGGGTTTCCAAAGGAGACCGTACTGACAACTGGAACCACTTTCCAGGCAACACTGGGAATTTATCTGTTGTTAAGGGGATACGTTGCACTTGCCTCTATCCCTTTAGTCCAACAAGAGTCTGTTTTTGCCTTTGGAATTAGCCTAGTGTCTTGGTCTCATGGAAACCCACTTGCTCATGAAAGAACACAACCCTGATTCGCGCTTCGTCTTTCTGCCTCTGAATTCCAGTGCTCAAGAAGCTATTCCCGGGCTTCCCTGGTGGCGCAGTGGTTGGGCGTCCGCCTGCCGATGCGGGGGACGCGGGTTCGCGCCCCGGTCTGGGAGGATCCCACATGCCGCGGAGCGGCTGGGCCCGTGAGCCATGGCCGCTGCGCCTGCGCAACAGTATGGAGGTTCCTCAAAAAACTAAAAACAGAGTTGCCATATGATCCAGCAATCCCACTCCTGGGCATATATCCACACAAAACTGTAATTCGAAAAGATACACGCACCTCACCTCTATGTTCATAGCAGCACTATTCACAATGGTCAAGACATGGAAACAACCTAAATGTCCACTGACAGATGAATGGATAAAGATGTGAGATACACACACACACACACACACACACACACACACACACACACACACACACAATGGAATACTACTCAGCCATGAAAAAAGAACGAAATAATGCCATTTGCAGCAACATGGATGGACCTAGAGGTTATCATACAAAGTAAAGTAAGTCAGAAAAAGACAAAGACCATATGATATCCCTTACATGTAGAATCTAAAATACGACACCAATGAACTTATCTGCAAAACAGAAACAGACTCACAGGCATAAAGACTTGTGGTTGCCAAGGGGGTGGTGGGTGGGGAAGGGATGGACTGGGAGTTTGGGATGAGCAGATGCCAACGAGCATCTATAGGATGGATCAACAACAAGGTCCTACTGTAGAGCACAGGGAACTATATTCAGTATCCTGTGATAAACCATAAGGGAAAAGAATATGAAAAAGAATATATATATGTATAACTGAGTCACTTTGCTGTACAGAAGAAACTAACATAACATGGTAAATCAACTATACTTCAATAAAATTAAAAAAAAAAAAAAAGAAGCTATTCCCAGATCAACTACTCTTTGGAAAAGAAAGAACAAAACCCTGAAATCTCACCATCAGGTGACAAAAGCCCATCACAAAGGTCTCAGGGAGGCGAGAGAAGGAAGTCTTTCCTCCCGAAAAATCTCTACTGAAACTCAGAATTCAGCCCCCAAAGAATTTAAAGCTCTAGCTTCTAATACCACGGGCCACAAAGGCCAGTCTCATCATACCTACAATTTTCATTTTTCAAATGCTTACTGAGAGCCTCTTGTGGGAGAGGAAACATGCCTTCTTCAAACACTCTGACATAAATCACAGCAAGATCCTTTTTGACCCACCTCCTAGAGTAATGGAAATAAAAACAAAAATAAACAAATGGGACCTAATGAAACTTAAAAGCTTTTGCACAGCAAAGGAAACCATAAACAAGACGAAAAGATAACCCTCAGAATGGGAGAAAATATTTGCAAGTGAATCAATGGACAAAGGACTAATATCCAAAATTTATAAGCAACTCTTGCAGCTCAATAACAAAAAAACAAACAACCCAATCCAAAAATGGGCAGAAGAACTA
>NC_041224.1:9921486-9927663 GCF_002837175.3 Physeter macrocephalus | reverse complement strand
TCCCACTACTGGGCATATACCCAGAGAAAACCATAATTCAAAAAGACACATGCACCCCAATGTTCATTGCAGCACTATTTACAATAGCCAGGACATGGAAGCAACCTAAATGTCCATCGACAGACGAATGGATAAAGAAGATGTGGTACATACATACGATGGAATATTACTCAGCCATAAAAAGGAACGAAATTGGATCATTTGCAGAGACGTGGATGGACCTAGAGACTGTCACACAGAGTGAAGTTAAGTCAGAAAGAGAAAAACAAATACCGTATATTAATGCATATATGTGGAACCTAGAAAAATGGTACAGATGAACCAGTTTGCAGGGCAGAAATAGAGACACTGATGTAGAGAAAAACATATGGACAGCGGGGGGGGATGAATTGGGCGATTGGGATTGACATGTATACACTGATGTGTATAAAATAGATAACTAATAAGAACCTGCTGTATAAAAAATAAACAAATAAAATAAAATTCGAAAAAAAAATCATGCCTTCTTCAAGAGTGTATTCAGAATACACAGTCTGTTAGGGTTAAGAAACTCTTGCAAGCGCCCTATATATCCAGGCAGATCCACGCCAACCCTTTGGAAATTCTACAGTTTCAGATTCACTCCTTCCCAGTGAGGCACTGGGTCCTGAAGAGATTCCCAGTGACTGTCATACGGCTGGCAAGTATGCCCAACACTGAGCTAGAATCCTGCAGGAACACCTCGGCAGAAATTAACATATGATACAGTTTGCCACGTGACGGATGGCTCAGCACGGAGCCATAAGGGTCTGATACGGAAAAAGAAATTTGACGGGGGGGAACATGGGGTACAACACACGAGGAGAAGCAGTGAGAATTCAGGATTAGGGGAGGGACTTTAGCACAGAACCTGAAAAACCAGCTGGAAACAGTTCCACCTGGGGGCGGTAGGTAGGCCATGGAGCACAGGGTGCTTGCAGCAAGGAAGGAAGTCTCTGAACGGTCTGTTTCACAACCTTGCCTCCAAATCGAGGGTGCATCTTCCCACTGCCTGGCCCCGTAGAGGCAAAGCCAGACACCTTCTAGGAGGTCAGCCTAAACAAAAGGCACAGCACAGGGAACTCTACTCAATACTCCGCAATGCCCTATACGGGAAAGAATCTTAAAAAGAGTGGATATAGGTAGATGTATAACTGAGTCACTCTGTGGTACAGCAGAAACTAACACAACACTGTAAATCAACTGTACTCCAATAAAAATTAAATTAAAAATAAATAAAATAAAGAAGAATGGCACACAATTTACAACTTAAAAAAAATAATAACAAAATAAACAAAAGGCAGACCCAACGAGGGAGGGAATCAGTGGGGCGGGTTTTCTCTATGCCCGTGAAACACCCTTCTCCGTGTACAAAGAAAAGAAGGAAGATCATTTTGCTTATTGTCAGAGTGTTTCGAGGCACTGTTGTGACTTCATTTTAAGCTCTATTAACTTTTAGTATTATCCCGACAAGTTTGCCCTCACTTACTAGCTGAGTGACTCAATCTTTCTGAAATGTCCGTTTCCTTAAATACTATAACACAAACGCTCTAACATGCGTTCTATAGGCTGTTGTAGTGATAGAGGTTACAATACGTAAAAAGTATCTAGCTGGGCCTCTCTCCTTGGAGCTGAGTGTGACCTGCCATCATTCCTTTCCCTCCCCTCTCACGTCTGTCCCCCTCAACAGCTGTCCTGATGATTGTCTGCTCTCTGTAGAGTTAGAGTGCTGATAAATCCTAATACTGTCATTCATTCATTCAACAAACATTTGTGAGATGACACTCAGTAAATGCTAGAGATACAAACACGATGGCCAGCCCCCGCTTTCACACAGCTCTCAGTCTACCCAGGAGATGAACAAATGGACAAACAGAGTCAATTTCCCCCAGTGATAACGAGTCATGCCAAAGAAACACGGAGGGAGGAAGTTAGACAGAGGGAGGAAAGGCAGTCTGGAGGGCTTCCCAGGGGAAGGGGCAGCTGAGCTAGGTCTCCCGGGAAGAGCTGAGGAATCAGCCAGGCAGACGAGGGAGTGGAAGGAAGAGCCAGAGTGAGGCACACAGGGCGGAGCTAGGAGGCCTCTGAAGGCTCGATGAAGGGGCTGGGGAGGCAACACTGAATGAGAGACTCAGAAGGACAGTCACCACGCTGGCATCATGGGAGTCCAAGGCGAAAACCGTCCAGAGGAGAAAGGAACGGGCAAGCCGACGGAGCGAGTAAGCCAGGGATGGAGAAGTGTTCGTTGGCTACGCCGCTGCCGATCATCTCGGCAAAAAGAGAGCCGCAGGGGCAGAAGTGAGCCTGGGGAAACTTGGCAAGTGAACTGGAGCGGAGCGCCAACACGGTCTGTGGCTTCTGTCACCCCAGCTGCGCTGCCACCCCACCACCTGGTGTCCTGTGGGGAAGTCATGGTTTCACGAGCATCTCAAATAGGAAGCCCAGAGGTGCACCGCTGTTGGCTTCGAGCTAGTACTCGCAGACAGGTCCCTTAGCATCCATATTCCATATTTTGAGTACCTCTCCTGCCATTGCAATTTATGACCCCTTACACGTTTATTCAACCAGTTTTTCCCAACCCCACTACCCACACCTCCACTCACGCCTGCGTATTTGTTCCACTTTCACCTGGACCTCACGTCTTACTGGGGCTTCGTTTAGCATCTTATCCTTTGCTCTTGTAGCAAAGGATCTATGAATGTATTCCCTTCCTCTCCCAAGCACCTATATACTCTTTGTAGATACTTTGTATCAATAGGGTTACACAAAATACTTGCTCCATACGCCCGGGGGCTCCCCCTTGTGGCAGGAAGCGGAATGGCAGCTCCCCGGCCAGTCCCCAAGCCCCTTCCTTTGTCTTCCCCTAGTACTCAGGGTGGGAAAGCCAGAACGTGTCTCTTTCTAGACTTCCTTACGGCCAGGCTGGGCATGTGACACTTACGGGCAGGGATCTCCTTTCCAAGTATAAAGGCAAAGCCTCATTAGGCAAGGAGAGCCTTCTCTGCCCTCAGCCCTTCTGCAAATGCAGACCGTCGGGGGGCAGCCACGATTTGCAGACGGGAGGATGAGAAACACACGCTGAGGATGGTGGAGAGGAGGGATGAAGGACCCTGGGCCTCTGCGAGCTTGGGGAGCTGTGACACCAGTCGGACTGCTCCCCCGGGACTTCTTGCCAAGTGAGGCGCATAAAAAGCCCTGTTGCTGCCTCGAACCCTCCCACAGCTTCTGCTGAGAAGCCCTCCTATCAGGCAACGCTGGGGTAGCCCGATCGGACGGGTTCTGGATACTCTTGACTTCTGGGTGAAAACCACAGAAGGACCCAGAAACTCGCCTGGGTGAGAAAGTATACAGCTGCATGGGTCACAGCTGCCAAAGTGGGCTCATCCCCTCCCCCTATTAATATAAAATTACCGAAGGAGGGGCCGGTAGGCGGGGAGCAACGGGAGGGGAGGGAAATAAAGGTCTAATGGCGGCCAGTGCAGAGCAGGCAGGGTCCTGGGGCCCTGATAACAAGGAAGCAGCCTGAGGCTGTGCTGAGGGGGGTGTATGTTGAGAGAAAGCCCCAGGACAAACACGGGCGCTCGGCTTGTTTAGAAATGCAGATTCCTGGGACCCGGGATTCTGATGCCCTAGATTCGAAGTGGGGTCCAGGCCTTCTCATCTTCAATGAGCGCCTCAGGTGAAAATTATGCATGTGGTTCCCAGTTTTAAAACTGCTGAAGGCCATAAAAACTGTGAGCTGGTGAAGGGGAGCCTGGACTGAGTGCCGGAGAAGCTTGTTGCACGTGGAGCCTCTCTGGACCTCAGCTGTAAAATGGCTAACGCCCTGGTTCTCAAACTCTTTTGCTGTGAAACATCTCTTTGTTTTTCTTTGCTAATAAGATTGAATACAAATGCTTAATACATGAAATGATGAAAGAGACACATCTCCGGCGGAAACAGAGTGGGGAACCCGCAGTATCACCGGATCCCCTCACCCCATCACCTTCCTCTGAGACCGCCTGAGGGTCCTGGCATCACAGGCCAAGTGGCCTCTTGACTCCAGCCCAGTGAAGACATGTTGACTTTCACAGAATGACACAAAAATGAGGGGAAATCTTTGTGGTCCTTGCTCTGAAGGTCAGGTAGATTCTACCTTGAGATGGAGGATAAAGAAAAGCAAGACGGGGGCATCTATTTTAAAGCACATCTACAACCTTTCCATAAAAGGGATTTCTTCCCAGTGCTGCTGCAAAGGTATTTGAAGCACATCCCTTCAAGGTGTACAATGTGTACACTGCTCTAAAAGCGGTCGTCTTAGTAAACAATGACAGCTTTAAAGGGGGGGAGGGGCTTGTAATTTAGATTTGTTTGGATTTTTGACAGCGAGAGGCTATCCAGGCTACCAAGACGCAAGGAGAAACTAGAACAGCAAAGCCCATTGTAAAAACAAAGGAAGAATTCAGAAAGCCAGTGCTGTGCCCCTTTCAGCCTTAAGTACCTCCGTGGAGGCAGGGGTTCCGACTCAGATCTCCAGGCTTACCCCCGCTCCCTGTGCGATGGTGGGAAAGTCATTTCCAAGGGCCTTGTTTTCTTCAGTTGTAAAACAGGAGAGTGAGGTCAGCAAGTGGAGGCTTCGGTGGCCAACAGGGTGGACAGGGCTGGCTCAGTGAGCGGACAACCTGGAAGAAGGTCTAAATGAGGGGAAGGAACAGGACAGGTGGATATTTGCGGATGAGGGTCGGGAAGCAGTGGTCCAGCCAGAGGATGCGGTCGGGAGAAGGCACCAGAGCACAGCGTGTTCTGTAGAAATAGCCGGGGGTTCTGTGTGGCTGGAGCACAGTGAACTGGGAGGAGACTTGAAAGGGATGAGGTCATGGAGGCCATGGGGCCAGATTTTAGGATGACTCATGAACCACTGCAAGGACTTTGGCTCTTGTTCCGCGCGAGATGTGGAGAGGGCCTACAGGGAAAAGGACCCCTCAGCTCATTGTTTTAAGACTCCGCTCTGGAAGGGCACTGGGTACCGCAGGGGCAATTACACCCATCCAGACAGGCGGGGGGATATGGGCCTTTTCTACCCCACCAATTTGCTATGATACAACGCGTGTAAGCCTCGGTTTCAAAACACCGCATGCACTTCCGGCTTATTACTGTTGTCAGTTTATGACCTGTATGCTAAAAACACGCTAGCAGAAAAAAATACAGCCAACAAATACAGTTTCGTATTATGAGCTCGTAAACAATGATGGAGATGCACTTTTCAGCTTGTCAAAGAATGGACACCAGGTGGGTGTCATATTTAGAGCTGGCTTACTGGTCCAAGGGAGCAGATGTCTGAGACCACGGTCACATCCCAACTTTTCTGGCTTCTTCGTCTGACTCAAGAAACTAATGAAATTTTGCCCTTTGCAGCAACATGGATGGACTTGGAGAGCATTATGCTAAGTGAAATAAGTCAGACAGAGAAAGACAAATACTGTATGATCTCAGTTATACGTGGAATCTAAAAAATACAACAAACTGTGAATGTAACAAAAAAGAAGCCAACTCACAAATATAGAGAACAAACTAGTGGTTACCAGTGGGGAAGGGGGAGGGAAAGCATAGGGATGGGGAAGTAAGAGATACAAAGTATTATGTAGAAAATAAGCTACAAGGATATATTGTATAACATGGGAAATATAGAAAATATTTTATAATAACTAGAAATGGAGTATAACCTTTAAAAATTGTGAATTGCTATACGGTACACCTGTAACATATTATACATCGACTATGCTTCAATAAAAAATTTAAAAAATAAAAAGAAACTAACGAACATTGTACATCTAGAAAAAATAATAATAACCTCTGCCTCTTCTCTATGATGTAGAAAGAACCACATTTCTACATCAATTTGTTAAACATACACACAGAGAAAAACTTGCTTAATTTAATAATTGTTGAACACCAATGAACAACAACAACAACAAATCACAGGGCATCATCAATTTGTTCATAAGGTTGAAGCTTTAAGATATAGCTTTAATATTCAACTGTTAACAATCAAACGGACTTCCCTAGTGGCGCAGTGGTTGAGAGTCTGCCTGCCGATGCAGGGGAACCGGGTTCGCGCCCCGGTCCGGGAAGATCCCACATGCCGCGGAGCGGCTGGGCCCGTGAGCCATGGCCGCTGAG
>NC_041224.1:9909266-9921360 GCF_002837175.3 Physeter macrocephalus | reverse complement strand
AAAAAAAAAAAAAAAAATTAAAGAAATTCAAATTAAACAAAGAGATACCATTTTCATCCACCAAACTAACAAAAATAAAAACGTAATAATACTTAGGGTAGGAAAGGTCTGATGAAACAAGAATTCTTATAGGAGTAGGAGTCTAAGTTGGCATAATCTTTCCAGACTTGACACAAGATCAATAGGTATCAAAGCTTTAAAATTGTTAGTATCTCCTGACAGGGATTATCCTTCTAAAATCAACCCCAGAGAAAAGAATCCGTAAAGTGAAAAAAGTATGGGCATAAATATGTTCACTGTATTGTTTATTCATTCATTATTCATTCAACAAACACCTATGGAATATCTGCTCTGTTCCAGATACTGTTCTGGGTACTGAGTATAGGGGTGGAAGTTTAAGTGATTAAACTTCAAATCCTTCCCTTTTGGAGCTTACATTTTGCAGGGTGAAATAGACAGTCAATCATCAAATAGAATATATAACATATCATATATTGGGAAGTATTATGAAAGTGAAAAGATGGAGGTCAGGATTATAATAGTGAAAAACAGAAATGAAAGAGAATGACTCAATTATGGAAGTCTTAGACAAGGGAAGAGCAGTCACTTAAAACATCTAATTATGGGAATTCCCTGGCAGTCCAGTGGTTAGGACTCGGCTCTTTCACTGCCGAGGGCCAGGGTTCGATCCCTGGTTGGGGAACTAAGATCCCACATGCTGCCCAGTGCAGCTAAAAACAAACAGACAAAATAAAAACACTAAACATCTATTTATAAAGAATTTTCAGATTCCTAACAACAAACATTAAATGAAAAAAAGAAAGGTACAAAATGGCATTTTTTTTTTTCTGTAAGAAAATACACCCATATGATAAAGGTAGCAAGTAGCCTTTCAATGGTGAGAGAGTAGTCATTTCCATTTTATTTTTTACAATTTTTGTTATTTTCTAAGTTTCCCACAATGAATTTATAATACATTTATAATCACAAAACCACAATTTTTAAAAAGATACAAGTTTAAAATCACTTTAAAGTGGTTTACGATAGCATGTTAGAGAGGGGGAAAATGCCAGGTAAAGAAATTGTTTTGCTCAAGGAAGCTAAGTGTGTCACATAGCTCTGAGATGTCCAAATCCTTAGCTGAACATATCTGGGCCATGTGAAAGCTGAAGACTAAATAGAACAACTTAAGCCATGCTGTCTCAGGAGTCATGGATCCTCCAGACCTGGGGTTTTCAAAGGGTCATCTAAAGATCATCGGATCAGAATTATCGGGTGCACTTGCTGCAGGCAGATGACTGAGCCCCACCCACAAAGTCCAGCCTCTGGGCGGGGCCCAGGGACCTGCATGCCTAATTAGCTTCCCCAAGATTCCCCAGCACTTTGAAGTTGCGCTCTCTGCTCCAGACCCCAGAGCAAGCCCTTCTTGTCACACGGTGGAAATTCCAGACAAGAGAATGGTTTACTCTGTTTCTATGTTTGGTTTTCTTTTTAATTATGAAGCCCCCAGTTTGTCCTGTGTGGGTACCACCCTTTGTTTGAAATGACATATAAAATAAGAAGACAATTTTGATTGGAGCAGCTAGTACTATTTTTGACATTTTCTGCGGCAACAAAAGAGACTAGTAGTGACACATCATCCAACAGAGTGAAAAAGTCATTTTAGCCTTAGATGTTAAATGAATATACAACATCTATTTTAAAATTAATATAAAAACATAGAATGCAATAAAAGAAAAGGGATCAACCTTGAGTATAAGTTCTATCATACTATTTCTCTGTATTTTGGACAGTCTCTTTGGAGTGGGTAAAGTAAGCCTTCAGTTGCAAACATATACCTCCTCATATACCTCCCCATTAGGAAAATGAAAATAATGAAATGAGGGTTGCTGTTCTGAGATGATTTCAGATATATACACACCAGCTAATTTGAAATGTAATGTGTAAAAGGTTACACTTTTTAAAAACTTGGAATGGCCCAACAATCCCTTCTGAAATTAAAACAGCATACATATATTAACATGAAAATTCATTTACTTTAAAATTTTGGAAAGATATGGTACAATTTCTGATCAAACATGGTGGAATAAATGCATTATACTTAATCGCCACTTCCTTCTAAATTCCCATTAATTTTTTTCAAAAGAAATAACAAAGTAACAAAGGAATAAATCCATAAGTGCAAAGAGATTAGAAGACAGAAAATGAGACTTAAACAATTTCTTGGAAGATGAAAAGTTGATGGGTGAATCATAACTGACTTCGTGAAGCAAAAAAACCTCCAACCTATATGCCTACAGAGGGGAATACCAATAAGAAACATGCTGGTTTGAAGCACAGAATCTCAGAAAGTCACAGGAATTATGAGTGTGAGGAACCCCAGAAAGCAGAGAGGGGCCCTGTGTACCGGAGGGTCAGCTGACACAGGAGGACCCTGGCTCCTCTCTAGCCATCCCTCCTGCACACCAGCAAGATACATGACTGATAGTCTCTGGAGAAACGGAACCAGAGAATCTACAAACTTGAAGACATCCATGACAAAGGAGGGTGCGGTCAGGCACGATAGTGGAAATGGGGGTGATTAAGTGAAAGTCCAAGTATACATACCAAATGGGAGACCCCTAAACCCTCCTTCCACTGGACTCTCAGAATGCTGACAGCCAAGCTTATAACCCCCGAGTAGGGGATGGGAGAATCCTCAGGTGAGAAGAGAAAAAAAAAAATAGAAAAGATCAGAATGTAAGCTCTGGAATAAAGTCAGAAACTTTTATCTGTTTTGTTCTGGTTGCCCATAACCTAGAAGAGAGCCTGGCACATAGTAAGTGAAGAAACAGTCCCAGAGATACTTGTTGAATGAAAAAAATAAATGAATGCATGAATAAATGTATGAATCAGCAATCAGAATGACACCAGATTTTCCAATGACACACTGTAAGCTAGAAGACAATTGAGCAATGCCTTTGAAAGGCTGAGTGAAAGTGGTTTCCAACCTAGAATTCTAGTCTTAGATTAACTTTCATGAAATGGTAAGGAAGGATCAAAATGTTTTCAGACCTGCGAAGTCTCAAAGAGTTTATCTTTTGTGAACCCTTTCTGAGGAAGCTACTGGAGGATGTATCTACCAAAATGAGGGAGTATATATTAAAAAAGAGTTTGAGATTCAGGAAACAGGGACCCCCGTTTAAGGCAGCAACTAGGAGAATTCACAGAATGATCCTGAAATGAAATTCTAGCATGACAATGGGGCAGCAGGCCTAGAGGGATAAGTCCTGATTGGAGTAGGACAGCAGACAGCTCCAAGAGGTAAATTTTCTAGAAAAAGAAATTAATGTGATAGATTATCTGATTGTTGGACTATATTGAGTGAGACTTTACAGCTCCTTTGGAGCATGTGGAGTGAAATTTATGAAAGCTATTCACAAAACTAAGCAAACAAAAATTAAGCAGGAAAAGAAAAAACAAGAAGACCACACAAAAATTTACACATGGATGTTAACAGTGGTTTTTTTCCATAACTGCTGAAACCTGGAAGCAACAAAGATTTCCTTCAGTAAGTGAATGAATAATAAACTGTGGTACATTCAGCAGTGGAATATTATTCAGCATTAAAAAGAAACGAGCTATCAAACCATGAAAAGACACAGAGGAACCTTAAATGCATATTTCTAGTGAAAGAAGCCAATGTGAAAAGACTATATACTGTATGATTCCAACTACATATATGACTTTCTGGAAAAGGCAAAAATAATGAGACAGTAAAAGGATCAGTGGTTGCCATGGGTTGAGGGGAGGCAGGGAGGCATGAACAGCCAGAGCACAGAGGATTTTGAGGGCAGTGAAAATACTCTGTAAGATACCATAACGTTGGATACATGTCATTATATGCTTGTCCAAACCCACTGAATGTACACCACCAAGCATGAACCCTAATGTGAACTATGGACTTTGAGTAATTATGATGTGTCAACGTAGGTTCATTGATTGTAACAAACGTACCACCTGGTGGGGAATAGTGACAATGAGGGAAGCTGCGTGTGTGCACATGTGTGCGTGTGTGTGTACGTGTGTGGTTGTGTGTGTGCACATGTGCGATTGTGTGTGCGCACGTGTGGGTGTGTGTGCATGTGTGTGCGTGCGTGCATGTGCACATGTACATGTGCCTGTGCTTGTGTGTGCGTGTGCGTGTGTGTGTGTGTGTTGGGGGGGAGGGCAGGCAAGGGCTATATGGGAAATCTCTGTACCTTCCTCTCAACTTTGCTGTGAATCTAAAACTCCTCTTAAAAAATAAAGACTTAAAACATGCACAAGGGGAACAAAAAGGAAATGGAATCACAGTCCAGAATAAAGCTCAGCTTTATATTTACAAACTCATGATAATGTAAACTGAATACAGAATTAACTTAAAAACGGATTCAACTCTACTACGGAAGTGGGGGAATGAGGTGTGAAGAGGTGTGTGTAGGGACTTGCCTGGTGGTCCAGCAGTAAAGAATCCACCTTACAACGCAGGAGACACGAGTTCCATCCCTGGTGGGGGAACTAAGATCCCACATGCTGCGGGGCAACTAAGCCCACGCGCCACAACTCCTGAGCTTGCGCACCTCAACTAGAGAGCTTGCGTGCCACGAACTACAGAGCCCACGCGCTCTGGAGCCTGCGCGCCACAACTAGAGAGAAACCCACGCATCGCAACAAAAGATCCCGCAAGGCCCAACGAAGATCCCGCGTGCCGCTACTAAGACCCGACACAGCCGAAAAATAAAATAATAAATAAATCTTAAAAAAAAAAGAGGTGTGTGTGTCCATCTGTCTCTCTTTTGGTGAGGCACATGGAGAAGAAGAGGATTAAATCTATTTCTGCCATAAATAGACTTCAAAGAAATAATTAAATGTAAAAGTTCAATTATGAAACGACACTTTAAAAACTTTAAACATTCATTAAATTTAAAAAATCAAGAAGCAGAAGTTGAAGCACCTTATGAAGAAATATGGAGGTAAATATAAGAAAAATAGCTAATGGATTGGAAGTTATTGCCACAGGGCATGGGGAAAATGGGGCAGAGAATTGCTAATTTTCATTGTGTCTTTTAGTGTTGATAGATAATACTTACATAAACAGCACTTAATAGGTGCCAGGCACTAACAATAGTCTAAACCACAAATATACTTTTTTCTAGAAAAAATTATTTAATAGTACCCCTTTGGTTTTCTAACTATTTAATACCCAACTTAGAAAATAAAAATTGACTTAAAAATAGGGCACAGAGGCTCTCAAACTATATAATTTAATTACACACAGGATTTAGGTGTTTCAAAATTATAAGGTAAAGTTCAATTCTTATTAGAGCACGTGGCATTAATAATCTGGAACACCACAGACAAACAATAATGGGGAAGAATTGGCTTTGTGAGTTCTACCGTGGTACAAACAGAGACTCATTGATTGAATATTTCCTCTATGCCAGGCTCTGATGAAATGTGGTAGAATAAATGCATTATCTGAGTGCACCACGTTATCTCATTTAACCTTCCAACCACCTTGAAAGATAGATGTAGGGTGTCAGTGACAAGGCAGGTAAAAGTCTAAAGTCACACATTTAGGATTGTGTTATGTACTGAATGTTTGTGTTCCCTCCCCCAATTCATATGCTGAAGGCCAAACCCCCAATGTGATGTTCTTTGGAGATGGGGCCCTTGGGAGGTGATGAAGTCATGAGGGTGGAGCCCTTGGGAAACAGATCAGTGCCTTTATACAAGAAGCTCCAGAGAGACCATTAGCCCCTTTCCCATGTGAAGGTTATAGCTGGAAGGTTAGATGAGTTCATGCAGGTGGGACCCTCTGATGAGATTAGTACTCTTATAAGAAGAGACACCAGAAAGCTCTCTGACTCTGTCTACCTCTGTCTCTGACTCTGTCTCTCTGTCTTGCACTCTGTCTCTCTGTCTCTGACTCTGTCTCTCTGTCTTGCACTCTGTCTCTCTCTGTCTTTGACTCTGTCTCTGATTCTGTCTCTCTGTCTCTGACTCTGTCTCTCTGTCTTGCACTCTGTCTCTCTCTGTCTTTGACTCTGTCTCTGATTCTGTCTCTCTGTCTCTGTCTCAGACTCTGTCTCTCTGTCTTTGACTCGGTCTCTCTCTCCCTGTCTCTGACTCTGTCTCAGACTCTGTCTCTCTCTCTGTCTCGGACTCTGTCTCTGTCTCTCTCTCTGTCTCACACTCTGTCTCTGTCTCGGACTCTGTCTCTCTCTCTGTCTCGGGCTCTGACTCTGTCTCTCTCTCTCTCTCTGTCTCGGACTCTGTCTCTATCTCTATCTCCCTATCACGTGAGGACACAGTGAGAAGGGCTGCCGTCTGCAAGCCAGGAAGAGAGCCTTCATCAGAACCCGACCATGTTGGCCCCTGATCTTGGACTTCAGCCTCCAGAACTCTGAGAAATAAATTTCTGTTGTTTACGCCATCTAGTCCATGGTACTTTGTTACGGAAGCCTGAGCTGACTAAGAGAGATGGGCTGAGGAGAGATGAGAATTTGGGTTCATCTGACTCCACCCTGCCTCTTAAGCAGTTTTATTCCTTTTGGCTCAAAATAATCTATCACACACACACCCCATCCAGAGCTCCAACCACTAGACCATGACCACTCCTGAAATATCCTGCTGAAACCCACTGACCCTCAGCTAGTCTTTCCCAGACATCAGCTATGAGAAGCCAGAGGAATTGCACTCACCTTGAGAAAATCTAAATTTCCAGAACTATGTTAAGGCCTGCTGCCTCTATAATCCAGCAATCCCACTCCTGGGCATACATCCAGACAAACTATAATTCAAAAAGATACACGCACCCCTATGTTCATAGCAGTACTGTTCACAATAGCCAAGACATGGAAACAACCTAAATGTCCATCAATAGATGAATGGATAAAGAAGATGTGGTGCATATATACAATGGAATACTACTCAGCCATAAAAAAGAGTGAAATAATGCCATCTGCAGCAACATGGATGCAACTAGAGATTATCATACTAAGTGAAATAAGTCAGAAAGAGAAAGACAAATACCATAGGATATCACTTACATGTGGAATCTAAAAGATGACCCAAATGCACCTATCTATGACACAGAAATAGACTCACAGACATAGAGCACAGACTGGTGGATGCCAAAGGTGAGGGTGTTGAGGGAGGGACGGAGTAGGAGGTTGGGGTTAGCAGATGTAAGCTATTATATACAGAATGGATAAACAAGGTCCTACTGTATAGCACAGAAAACTCTATTCAATATCCTATGGTAAATCATAATAGGAAAGAATATTAAAAAAAAAGAATGTATATATAACTGAATCATCTTGCTGTACAGCAGTAATTAACAACATTGTAAATCAACTGTACTCCAATTTTTTTTTTTTTTTTTGGGGGGCCTCTCACTGTTGTGGCCTCTCCCGTCGCGGAGCACAGGCTCCGGACGCGCAGGTTCAGCGGCCATGGCTCACGGGCCCAGCCGCTCCGCGGCACGTGGGATCTTCCCGGACCAGGGCATGAACCCGTGTCCCCTGCATCGGCAGGCGGACTCCCAACCACTGCGCCACCAGGGAAGCCCAACTGTACTCCAATTTTAAAAAAATATTGGAAAAAAAAAAAGACCTGCTGCCTCCATTTAGGTCAGGGGATTCTTTTCCTGGAAGAGGCCCTCCCACCTCACAAATAACACACACCCATTCGGGTCCCTGGAAGTACAGGCAAACCTCGTTACACGATTCCTCAGAATGAACAACTTTACACCGCTCCCGGCTTTGTCGACGTCTTCGTGTTATGGGCTGAACTGTGTCCCCACACCCCCAAATCCACATGCTGAAGTCCTGCCTGGCACCTCAGAATGTTACCTTACTTGGAGATGGGCCTTTGAAGTGGTAACGAAGTGAAACTGAGGCCAGACACGTGGACCCTAATCCAGCATGACCAGTGTCTCTCCAAGAAGAGGAAACTGGCACACAGGGAAGATGGGCCCCTAAAGCCAAGGAGAGAGACCTGGAACAGACCCTTCCCTCACAACCCTCAGAGCAAAACAACTCTGCCAAGTCTGATCTCGGGTTTCTAGCCTCCAGAGCTAAATTCAATTAGAAAAAGAGAATGAGAAAATAAATGTCTGTTGTTTCAGCCACTCAGTCTGCGGTACTTTGTTACATCAGCCACAGCAGACGAATACGGTCCATAACCACACACACCCGTGACCTTGCCCAGGTTCCTTTCACCCCCAATTCTAGTCAATCACCAACACCTGAGGATGCAAACGTCTCATGTTTCTCCTTAAATTTCCATCCACTCCCATCACGTGGGGTTTAGGTCAGGCCCTGATGGTCTCCTGCCTGTTTCTCAGTTCCTTCCCCTTTCACTCCATCATGTGCATGGGGTTGGGGGGGTGTTCACGACAGACCCCAACCACACAGATGCTGGGCCCCTGGCGCCAGGCAAGGTCCCCACAGGGCAGGCACCTGCTCAACCAGGTAACCGCCTCTGGTGTCCCTGGGAGGCAGGGCAGGGGGCCGGGGCTGTGGTCCTCCTGATACCGAGCAGGACCCTGCGGGGTCTCTGGGCACAAAAGCCTTTCTGTGTCCCCCATTTCTTTGATTACAGAAAACGGGCTTCATTCACTCTTCATGACCTTCCCTGAGTTCTAAGGAGCAGGTTCAAGCAGTTGCTCATCAGCGAAGGGAGGGGATGCAGGGACAAGGGAGGAGCCGTCAAGAAACAACAGTGCAGCCTTGGGGCCGGGTCCTGGTTCTGCCTCAAGGGATACACTTCACAATATCTCCGAGCTGCTCTGCAGAGACGGAGAGCCTCACCAGCAGGGAGAAGTTAACGGTTAAGGACGGACGGTATGCTGCCCACAGGCAAGCAGACACCAGCTTTCTAGCATCAGGCCACCACTCCTCCGCTCCCACCCCCGGGGCCAGCCTCCCTAAAAGAGTTTCAGCTTCACAAGGACACCTTGTTCGTACACCCCCAAGCCTTCACACGTGTCGTGGACATCTTCTTCCCTTTTGGCCTGCTCGTGGGATTTCTACTTAGGCTTCAAGACTCCACACTGGCACCCTCACCTGTCCAACCGTCCCTGGGCTGCCACGCTGCCCTGGACATGTTTCTATGACCGCACTTACACTGGATGGCCATCACAGGTGGCTGCCGCTCCCCCTTGGCTGAGGACTACTTGAGAGCAGTGACTGATGCTTATTCAGGGCTCGTCACAGATCCGGGACCCCTGGTTGACCAAAGTGGAGCCTCAGAAAACACCTGGAATTAGAGGATTGATGTGCTTTGCCACAAACACTGAGCTGGACTTAGCAACAGCTCCCTAAGGAAAGCAGACTGTTTTCATCCAAATCAAATTAGCTACCACCTGCATATCCATCCAGCTCTGAGATAAGCGCAGAAGTTTCCTACAGCGTGAATATCTGCTGGATGGATGAATGAAGCCATTAAGAACCTTCAACCAGGTGCCAGAAGCAGTACTGCTAGGAAGAATATTTTCAAATATTCAAAATATTCTTTGAAATATTTTTGTGAGTGAGTCAGGAGAGAATCGTTGGGATACAAATTCATTCTTAGTAAACTTGCTATTAACGAAATTCGTGGTGAGGGTGGTGGGTGTGTGTGTTCCTTGGATCTTCCTCAATGTACAGTACAATCTCACAAACATGGTCTACTGGGTGGGAACAAAGGTAAGATCTGTGCCTATGACTCCAGGGCAGGCAGGCAGGCAGGCAGGCAGACACACACACACACACACACACACACACACACACACACACACACACACACACACACACACTCTTTCTCACTCTCTCTCTCTCTCTCTCTCTCTCTCTCTCTCTCTCTCTCATATTAAGTAAACCTGAGGAGAAGTGTAAGCTATCTGCGTTGGTTAGCTCCCACTTGGGTAAAGTAAATCGTGGAGTCTCAGTGTACTTTCTATGACCTGGTTTGTGGTTTTCCTTGTAAGCTGAGAGGGCTACTTTCTGGAGGTGGCCACCGGAAGACAGCCTCAGTCCCTGAGGTCGGCACAGACTCTTTGCTCACCCATACAGACTGAACTGGCTCTAATCTCCCATCCAGAGAGAAGGTGAGGACTCCACGCTGAACGAGCTCTTGGGGGAGGGCAGGTTCCTTTCAAGAGTGGTCTGTATTAGCAGGCTGGGGCCTGGATTAGCATCCTGGGGCCTGGATTAGCATCCTGGGGCCTGGATTAGCATCCTGGGGTCTGGATTAGCATCGTGGGCCCTGGATTAGCAGCCTGGAGCACAGGGACATGGGCCTCTGGCTAGCTGTTAAAGCCGCACTCTCCATGCTTGGTCTACTCTGCATCCTTGTTCATTACTCTGCCTTTGTGGTCTGGAAGGATTCAATGGTCCCCTCTGGGCTGGTCCCCTGCCTCCCAGGCTCTTGTCCCCACATGTCCCCAAGGCCCTTCGTCCCCACATGTCTCAGTCGTTCATGACCACTCCCTGACATTTCTTCCCACGGTCCCCTAAATGTCTGGAAAGATCACCCTGCATTCAACATGGGACGCAGTGTGACCAGCCCCTGTTTCTCCATCTGGAGCACAGACTCCGAGGTCCATCAGCTGCCCCTCTTGGCTATGTGGCCTGGGACAAGTGACTGAGCCCTCTGGTCTCAGTGTCTCCTTCTCACTCTCCTACAGGAGAGTGTCCCTGTGAGAATTCAGTGAAGTCGCACAGATAAAGCTGCTAAGACCAGCACCTGGGAGCAGCCCGATAATTGCTGTTCTATAATTTTTAAAAAATCCTCCTTGATTTTGTGGAGCTTAATACAACAACCTACACATCATACATACTCACATCTGGGTGATTATTCTCTATCTTAAATAGACAGCATTTCAAACCTGACGAACTATTTAGAAAACATGAAAAAAGCATAGGAAATCTGAATGCTAATGGGGAAACTCTGGAGTTTTTTTATTAATTAATTTACTTTTTATTCAATTTTTAAAGGTTACACTCCATTTACAGTTATTACAAAATACTGGCTATATTCCCTGTGCTGTACAACACATCCTTGTAGCCTATTTTATACCCAATAGTTTGTACCTCCCCCACACACCCCCCACCACTAAGGGGGAACTTTGCACATCTGTCTATTTCTCAATGTTGTGGGTAACTACACAGATTACCTAAGAAGACTTTTTAAACTTGGTGCTCTTCAGAAATACTTAAATCCTCTACACATTCCAACAGCACAGCATTATTTACATGCGTCAGCTTCCACCCAGGTAGACACACACACTACATAAAGCTTACAACACAGCGCAAAACACCGTGGATGAAAACATGTACGTTCTCACAAAGTTTTCTGAACATCAAAAGCTCAAGTGCACAATTTAATGATATTTAGTAACTGTATAGATCTACACAACCATCACCACATCCTGGTTTTAGAATGTATCCATCACCCCCAAAAGATTCCTTGTAGCTAATTTCTACCCCACTTTCCACCCCAGGTAAGCACTGTTCTACTTGTGTCTGTTTCATATGTTATTTTGTGTATGGCTTCTTCCACTTATCATAATGTTTTTGAGGTTCGTCTGTGTTGCAGCATATTATATTATATTCGTATTTCATTCCTTCTTATTGCTGAATAGTAATTCGTGTACAGATAAACTGTTTTGTTTATCTTTTCACCAGTTGATGGACATGTGGATTGTTTCCATTGTTTGAATATTATAAATAATGTTGCTATAAACAATGACATACAAGTCATTTGTGTGAACCTATGTTTTTATTGATCTTGGGTAAATACATAGGAGTTGAACTCCTGGGTCATATGACAAGTTTATGTTTAACTTTCTAAGAAACTGTCAAACTCTTTTTCTTTTTTTTTTTTTTTTAACATCTTTATTGGAGTATAATTGCTTTACAACGGTGTGTTAGTTTCTGCTTTATAACAAAGTGAATCAGTTATACATATACATATGTTCCCATATCTCCTCCCTCTTGCGTCTCCCTCCCACCCTCCCTATCCCACCCCCCCATCCCACCCCTCTAGGTGGTCACAAAGCACCAAGCTGCTCTCCCTGTGCTATGCA
>NC_041224.1:9897246-9909172 GCF_002837175.3 Physeter macrocephalus | reverse complement strand
TATATATGTCCATGCCACTCTCTCACTTCGTCCCAGTTTACCCTTCCCTCTCCCCATGTCCTCAAGTCCATTCTCTACGTCTGCATTTTTATCCCTGTCCTGCCCCTAGGTTCTTCAGAACCATTTTTTTTTTTAAGATTCTCTATATATGTGTTAACGTATGGTATTTGTTTTATCTCTGGGCTTTCTATCCTGTTCCATTGATCTATATTTCTGTTTTTGTGCCAGTACCATACTGTCTTGATTACTGCAGCTTTGTAGTATAGTCTGAAGTCCGGAAGCCTGATTCCTCCAGCTCCATTTTTCTTTCTCAAGATTGCTTTGGCTATTTGGGATCATTTGTGTTTCCATACAAATTGTGAAATTTTTTGCTCTAGTTCTGCGAAAAATGCCACTGGTAGTTTGATAGGGATGGCACTGAATTTGTAGATTGCTTTGGGTAGTATAGTCATTTTCACAATGTTGATTCTTCCAATCCAAGAACACGGTATATTTCTCCATCTCTTTGTATCATCTTTCATTTCTTTCATCAGTGTCTTACAGTTTTCTGCATACAGGTCTTTTGTCTCCTTAGGTAGGTTTATTCCTAGGTATTTTATTCTTTTTGTTGCAATGGTAAATGGGAGTGTTTCCTTAATTTGTCTTTCATTAATTTCACTTTCAGATTTTTCATCATTAGTGTGTAGGAATGCAAGAGATTTCTCTGCATTAATTTTGTATACTGCTACTTTACCAAATTCTTTGATTAGCGCTAGTAGTGTTCTGGTAGCATCTTTAGGATTCTCTATGTACACTATCATCTTATCTGCAAACAGTGACAGTTTTACTTCTTCTTTCCGATTTGGATTCCTTTTGTTTCTTTTTCGTCTCTGACTGCTGTGGCTAAAGCTTCCAAAACTATGTCGAATAATAGTGGTGAGAGTGGGCAACCTTGTCTTGTTCCTGATCTTAGAGGAAATGGTTTCAGTTTTTCACCATTGAGAACGATGTTGGCTGTGGGTTTGTCATATATGGACTTTATTATGTTGAGGTAAGTCCCCTCTATGCCTACTTTCTGGAGGGCTTTTATCATAAGTGGGTGTTGAATTTTGTCAAAAGCTTTTTCTGCATTCTATTGAGATGATCATATGGTTTTTCTCCTTCAATTTGTTAATATGGTGTATCACATTGATTGATTTGTTGGCAGATTGTTAATCACAGTCTCAATTTGAGTGCTTGTGATTGGTTTGTTTATATTTTCTATTTCTTCCTGGTTCAGTCTCAGAAGGTTGTGCTTTTCTAAGGATTTGTCCATTTCTTCCAGGTTGTCCATTTTATTGGCATATAGTTGCTTCTACAGACAACTGCGTTATCACCAAGATTTAAACCTCTTGATTTTTTTTTTGTTTTGTTTTGAAAAGTGAATTGTATTACTTGGCAATTGGTTCTAACAAAGAAAGTCAATTACTATCAATTGTCTCAAAACCAGATTTATAGAGATTTAAAAAGTTTTTAACACCAGAACTAGCACTAGAACTTTTAAATATTTAACTAGGAAATAAGTTGTGAATATTAATAATACAAATAAAAATAAAAAGCTGACCATCATTAGTACAGAGTACTAACTTAGTACAGAGTACTAAGTCTAACTACAAAAAGTAGTTAGACTTTTTACCATTTAAAATCAAGAAAAGTCAGGATCATTTAGTTCTCTGATTCCAGGTAACATCCTGTGCCCATGTAGAGTGCTTCTTATGCAGTCAGGTTTCTTAACTGTACCAGGCATCCAGCAATGCTGTTATGTCCCATGAGTCAAGGCTTCCTCACCCAGGACCTACTACAGGACTTGGCAACTGTCATCGTTGAGTGTCCTGGAAAAGGTCCTTCACTGGAACACTTTATGCATCCTTTTTCAGGAAGCTACTGGAGGAGGAGCTCCATCAAAAATTTTCTCTTTAACAGTTAAGGAAACTGAGGCTTTAGCTGCTCTGATGACCATCTGCTGTTTACCTACTCCAGCTGACAGCAGGAAAGAGGTGAGGTGGGGCTCAACCCACAACTGACTCTCCAACCGGGCAGCCTGTAAGGCCCAGCCTGGATCTACAGGGGACCTCCGGCAACGGGAAAGATGAGAAGTGTGTAGGAGGCAGGGGTGCCTGTGTTTTGCTCGGCATCCAGAACAAGGGCAGCAGCGAGCGCCTGGTCCTGAGAACGCTGGAAGGTGCTGGGCTGCGCAGGTACGCTCCTCACCTGGCGTTACTCTGCGCTGGGCTGCGCCAGTAGGACAAAGGTACTACATGATTCTCAACTGATTTACATGGACTTAAATAAGACGTGTAAACAAATCATTGGAGTTCAGTGGTTGAAGTGGGCTCTAGTCAGACTGTCCTGGATTTGAGCCCGGGATTTTCCACTTTACTGTGCAAACTAAGAAGGCAGAAGAGGTGATTCCCCTACCACCTCCTCCCCCTATTATGCTCAATTCCAGAGTACTGTTGCCAAAGTAGCAATGGTACGGTTGTTATTACCTCACCACAGTGTTCTGAGCTTAGAGGAAATGCTGCCAGGACTTTTATGGATTTCAGGATAATCCACAGCCATGAAGGTCAGTGAAGTTCAGAAAAATCAACTTTTAAAAACTCACTTATGGGACTTGCCTGGTGGCGCAGTGGTCAAGAATCCGCCTACCACTGCAGGGAACATGGGTTCGATCCCTGGTCCGGGAAGATCCCACATGCCGCGGAGCAACTAAGCCCGTGTGCCACAACAACTGAGCCCACGTGCCACAACTACCGAAGCCCACACGCCTAGAGCCCGTGCTCCGCAACAAGAGAAGCCACCGCATTGAGGAGCCCACGCACCGCAACGAAGAGTAGCCCCCGCTCGCCGCAACTAGAGAAAGCCCACGCTCAGCAATGAAGACCCAATGCAGCCAAAAATAAATAAATTAATCATTTAAAAAACTACATTTTACAAAAATTTTGTAGTTGAAAATAGTCATAAAATGTACTATATAACCAGTTTTTGCTGTACGGGTCAGTAGTGTCCAGTATATTCTTGTTGTTATGCTATAGATCTGCAGAACTTTTTCCATCTTACAAAACTGATCTCTACATCCTTTAAAAAACAAGTCTTTATTATTTCTCTCTCCCTAGCCACTAGTATTCACCATTTTACTTTGATATTCTATATATTTGACCACTTTACATACCACATGTGTGTGGGATTCTAAAGCACTTTTTGTGTGTGAATGGTTTATTTCACTGGCATACTGTCCTCAAGTTTCATCCATGTTGTTCGATGCAACAGGAGTTCCCTTTAAAGGGTAAATAACATTCCATTGTGGGTTTCCACCATATTTCGTTTACCCATTCAACTGAAGATCAACATCTGTGTTGCTTCCACCTCTTCACTGTTGGAAATAGTGCTGCTGTGAACAGAGTTTGCAAATATCTCATCAAGTCTTTGCTTTCCATTGGGTACATACCTAGAATTTGGATGACTTGGCCATATGGTAGTTCTAGTTTCAATTTTTTGAGGATCTGCCACATGTTTCCCATAGGGGTTGCTGCATTTTATAATCCTAGCAAGGGTGCACAAGGGTTTGAATTTTTCCCCATCCTCAAAAACAGTTGTTATTTTCTGTGTTTTTTTTTTAATAGAACAAAAAAAGTGAGAAGAAATGGCCCATCCACCACAAAACATACATAGTTAAGAAGTTGGATTTTTTTCTCAGTAGGCATCATTTGTAAATAGGAATGAACTAGGGGCCAAAATGTAAAACCAAAAATGAAGCAGCTACGTGTAGTTAGTAATTTCTAGTTTGAATGGTAATTGAATATTGTGGCTCTATATGTATTGTTTTATATTGTACTATTCCCATTATTGATGGTTTGGACTTTAATAAGGAATTCCATGGTTTTTAATGTCACAAAAATGAGATATTTGAACAGTGTATTCGAGAAAGCAATATACTAACTAAAGTGAATGCTTGTATATATTAAGATAGTCTTAAAACTTTTCCTCTAATGCCTTAATTGTCAAATAATTAAAACTTTTAAAAGCATAGGGTGATAGTCAGCATGCTAGACTAAGAGGTAAACACTGATGTGGTGAGAACAGGTACTGATGCTGTCAGTGTTTAGCACTATGTGTTTAGCTTTGTTTATGCTCCAAAAGTGCAATATTAGACACTAGCTAGATAGTACTGCTGCCTCGTACCACTCCAAAGAGGAAACGGGATTTGATTAACTGAGTGCACTTGTTTCTTTAATTTACTCATATTGTCCTTAGCTTGGATGCAATGCCATGTAGATTTATGGGGCTGCTATTTTTATTTACTTTACATCACTTTGATTAACACCTTGAATGGAGAGCCAAACATTCCCTCTTCACTGACCAGCAATGGCCCTTTAACTGCAGTAGGAGAAATAAAAATTTTTTAAAAAACCATTTTGTGTGTAAATTGGTGATATAACTGGCACTTAAGATCAGAAAAATAGTTCTTTATACTTGGCTGCCTTAAGATGCTGTCTGCCCAAAGCTCTGAAAGACTTTAAGATAGGCAGTAATACTACAATACTACTGAGTTGTTGCAGAATTGTTACATTTGATAATAAAACTTGCCTGTTTAATCTCAAAAAAAAAATGTTAAACTTTTTGTTTCTCTGAAATTTTTTTTTTTTTTTTTTGGTGCGCGGGCCTCTCACTGCTATGGCCTCTCCCGTTGCAGAGCACAGGCTCCGGACGCGCAGGCTCAGCGGCCGTGGCTCATGGGCCCAGCCGCTCCGCGGCACGCGGGATCCTCCCGGACTGGGGCACGAACCCGCGTCCCCTGCATCGGCAGGCAGACTCTCAACCACCGCGCCACCAGGGAAGCCCTGAAATGTCTTATAATAGGTGATAATGTTGTTGACTCAAATTTCCATGAAAAAGAAAAAAAAAAACTACCTCTTGAGTGACATCCTGGTCTATTCCCCTCTGAGGAATCTTGTGGGAAAAGAATACTGTAGCTCCTGCTCTGTTTACATGTTTCTGTTGGGAAAGAAACCCCGCCTGCCCTGGGGTGTTGGTGTTTTTGTCTATGTTGCCATCCCAGGCTTGCGATAGGGGCTTGTGGCTGTGCTGTAATGTCTGGGCCATGTCTGGGAAGTCCTTCCCACCTGCCCAGCCAGGGACTAGCCACCCCCTTGAAGAGGCTTCCATTTCCTTCCTATGATCCAAGGCACAGGGAGCCCACCTCCCGTGACACCACCTTCAGGAGCTCTGGTGGCACGTGCATCCATGAGCCTACCCCTGGGCTACCTACCCGAGGCCCACCTCTACCCACAGTCCTGTATAGGAGTCGAGTAAACAGGATGTCTTTGAGCCCTTGTCCCCAAAGGGCCGGCCAAGGGCTGCCCGCCAACCTGGCTCCATCAATCCTGCATGACCAAGTGATAGTTGGCGGGCTCTGCTACCCAGGCCCTCTGCTACCTCCCACCCTGCCATCTGGCAAGGGATGGGCCCTTTTCTGTGAATTGACTACCTGTGGAAATGTGACCAATTAGTGTGAAATGCATGTTTAGCAAATGTTAGGTACTGTATTTGAACCAATAAATGTGAATCCTTCTGCACATGGCATCTGTTTGTGAAGTGTGTCTGGGGTTCCGAGGAGGGACGATGGGTTGTCCTTAGGAGCTGGGTGTGCCTTCAGACCAATTGCTTCTGCTTGTAGCTGATACTCACCCACTTCCTATTGCTGAGAGAGTCTGGCAGAGAGATATCTCCTAGAACTGTTTGAATCAGTGAGCCAATATTGACTGAAGTGCCTGCTCTGTGTGCCAGGCAGTGTGTTGGGAATTTTCACAAACCTGAACCTCCTTGAACTTCAAGGCCCTTTAACTGCAGTAGGAGAAATAAAAATTTTTTAAAAAACCATTTTGTGTGTAAATTGGTGATATAACTGGCACTTAAGATCAGAAAAATAGTTCTTTATACTTGGCTGCCTTAAGATGCTGTCTGCCCAAAGCTCTGAAAGACTTTAAGATAGGCAGTAATACTACAATACTACTGAGTTGTTGCAGAATTGTTACATTTGATAATAAAACTTGCCTGTTTAATCTCAAAAAAAAAATGTTAAACTTTTTGTTTCTCTGAAATTTTTTTTTTTTTTTTTTGGTGCGCGGGCCTCTCACTGCTATGGCCTCTCCCGTTGCAGAGCACAGGCTCCGGACGCGCAGGCTCAGCGGCCGTGGCTCATGGGCCCAGCCGCTCCGCGGCACGCGGGATCCTCCCGGACTGGGGCACGAACCCGCGTCCCCTGCATCGGCAGGCAGACTCTCAACCACCGCGCCACCAGGGAAGCCCTGAAATGTCTTATAATAGGTGATAATGTTGTTGACTCAAATTTCCATGAAAAAGAAAAAAAAAAACTACCTCTTGAGTGACATCCTGGTCTATTCCTCTCTGACGAATCTTGTGGGAAAAGAATACTTGTAACTCCTGCTCTGTTTCCATGTTTCTGTCGGGAAAGGAACCCCGCCTGCCCTGGGGTATTGGTGTTTTTGTCTGTGTTGCCATCCCAGGCCTGTGACAGGGGCTTGCGGCTGTGTTGTAATGTTTGGGCCATGTCTGGGGAGTCCTTCCCACCTGCCTAGCCAGGGACTAGCTACCCCCTTGAAGAGGCCTCCATTTCCTTCCTATGATCCAAGGCACAGGGAACACCACCTCCCATGACCCCACCTTCAGGAGCTGTGGTGGCACGTGCATCCATCAGCCTACCCCTGGCTACCTACCTGAGGCCCAGCTCTACCCACAGTCCTGTATAGGAGTCGAGTAAACAGGATGTCTCTGAGCCCTTGTCCCCAAAGGGCCGGCCAAGGGCTGCCCGCCAACCTGGCTCCATCAATCCTGCATGACCATGTGATAATTGGTGGGCTCTGCTACCCAGGCCCTCTGCTACCTCCCACCCTGCCATCTGGCAAGGGATGGGCCCTTTTCTGTGAATTGACTACCTGTGGAAATGTGACCAATTAGTGTGAAATGCATGTTTAGCATATGTTAGGTACTGTATTTGAACCAATAAATGTGAGTCCTTCTGCAAAAAAAAAGGGGGGGGTGCTTCCCTGGTGGCGCAGTGGTTAAGAATCCGCCCACCAAGGCAGGGTACGCGAGTTCGAGCCCTGGTCTGGGAAGATCCTACAGGCTGTGGAGCAACTAAGCCCATGCGCCACAACTACTGAGCCTGTGCTCTAGAGCCCGCGTACCACAACTACTGAGCCCGCATGCCACAACTACTGAGCCCGCGTGCCTACAGCCCACGCTCCACAACAAGAGAAGCCACCGCAATGAGAAGCCCTCGCACCGCAACGAAGAGCAGCCCCCGTTCACCACAACTAGAGAAAGCCCGCGCACAGCAACGAAGACCCAACACAGCCAAAATTTTTTTTTACAAGTACATAATTTTTTTTTTTAGACAGTACAAACCCACTTTAATGATGTGGAAGTTGAGGCACAGAAGCTGCCAGACCTGACCCAGGCAGACAAGGAGGAAGTTGGGAAGCTGGGCTTCACGTCGGAACGTTCGTCTACGACCTGACAGTTACCTTCTGTTTGACCGCACTGCTCTCTCCAGAGGAAGACAGCTGAAATCATGGACGTGCACGGGATCTCGAGAGGAAAGATGGCCGAGAATAGAAGTTGGGGAAAGGCTTGCACTTAGGAGGGGAACTCGTACAGGAGGAAAAGAGGGAGTGGAACCGAGAGCTGACACTGTCGGGGAGGAAGGGGCTCCAAGGGGCCCTCACAGGGCTCAGTTAACAGCACTTCAGAGGGAAGGTTCAAGGTTCAACGTCAGGAGTAAGTAGAGAAGCAGATGAAAGCTGAGGTGGCACGGCACACCTGTTAAGATCGGTCAGTGTAAATTAACTCAGCATCTGTAGGACTTTGGGTAAACAGAGACACTTATGTCACTGTTGGCACTGGAATCTGCTCTTCAAATCAGGCCAGTCTCGAATAGTGAGAACTTTTCAGAAGACTCATCATATCCTTTTGCCCCTGGAGGCGGGGAGAATTTGTCCAAAAAGTGAAGCCAGATGGCGGCGCTCCACCATCCACTGGGGTCTTCAGCACTCCTCCCCAGCATCCGTTTTCAGCTCTGACTTCCGAACGACTTGGTTCTGTGGAATACTGATCTGGCAGGAGTTGGTGTCACTGATGTTCTTGATGGGGTGGCTGAGGATTCAGAAGGCTCTTGAGTTGGAAGTTGAAGATGAAATGGAGGAGGCAGAATACCTCCCTGAAGAAGTGAGTCCACAGGGCCCTCTGACATCTTCCAAAGGAAGGTCTTATCGGAAGGCTGGAAGGATAATCAGGATGCCACCTGAGTGCTCTGTCCCTCCCCAACTGATGGTCCGGCCCACCAGAAATAAATACAAGTTATTACAAGCTGGTGGTGAATATGAGCGCGTCACCCCTGTGGTTTACCAGTGGAAACAACAGGATGGCTGTGAAAGCACTGGTGTCAGCCTCCGAAGAAAACACACTATGCCCAAGCCAGAGGGACTGGAGTCCAGGAGAGCCTCTCACAAATCATTGGAATGTAACTGTGAGAGATCAAAAACCAAGTTCCCCTGCAAAGTAACAGAGATTCGAGGCAGATGTTATAAAGTTTAGGCAATACCCCAGCAGCTCTAGAGGAAACAAATTGCTGAGTTCCAGCTTCAAGGAAGAGCTAAATATTGCATCATATGATATCTCTCTTGACTGAACTATTAAAGCATTGTATCAAAAAACAAGAAAATATGACATTGTCAAGCCTTTGGAAATATAAGTTGTAAAACAGCAAATAAATTGAATTGCAAAAGTGAAAAAAAAATATTGATTTGTTGTTGTTGTTGTTAGGATTGTTTCCTCACAGTACATTCTTCCATTGAGGTTTAAAATTATTTAATTTTCTAAACTGCCATAGTTTGAAACCATTATTTTACTTTCAGATTTATCTTCTCCCTAATCCAGTTTTCGGTTTTCAGTTAGAACTGACATACCGATTTATAGGTGGTCCTCAATGCTCTGATAGGAATATTGGAGACATAAATTTTATTCTTGGAACTGTTTTGTACTGATGGGATTGGATTCACATTTTTATGATTGCTGAAAATGAGAATAAGCAAAAATGAAAATTTTCAAATACTGTTTTTTATAACTGTGCTTAAACTTTAAAATGTGATTTTCTTAAATTCCAAGGCTGGTTTCATTCAACAAATAAACCATGATTTTTAGTCCCCCTTTAAATTCTTTGCCACTCAAAACTCGTCATCGCCATTGATTTGGGCTTTTTGTAGGCAGGCTTTTATGACAGTAATACAAGTTGCTCCATTTTGTTTTGACTTTCATCTAAAAATCATTTTACTAATTTTGGAGTTTATGTTACAGAACTGTCAATTTGTACTTTGTGAACTTCACATACCATTCCCTCATCTAGGAGTACTACAATAGTAATGCTACCATGGTGCCAAGGAATTGTGATTGTAATTCCTCTAGCCACAGTTTTAAAATGTGAATTTTACATAACAAATAAAAGATCTGAAAAAATTTTTTTAAAAAAAGGTAGACAGTACCTACCTTTTTTTCTTTTTAAAGTATGATTTCCACTTTATTGTCTTCCCAGGGGACAGTATTTCTCCAGTCTTTAAGGACTTAGCTCCTTACACAGGCTTTGGCGGAGGTCGTGGGACAGCACCCGTAGGTCTAAACCGGGGTGGAGGCGTTCGGTCCTTCTGGGCTTCCCGAGAACGACTCCTGACTACGTTGCTGTGAATGGCACAACACTCACACAGTAATGCAGTTTCACATACAGCTTGGGAAGCACATAGGCGTCAAAAACGTTAACTTCGGAAATGTCTCTGACGGCTGCGGCCTCTACGATGTTCCAAATGACGGACTTCTTAATGGCCTTATCCCTGGGCATGCATCCGGCATAGCTGGTGCAGCGAACAGGCTGCACGTGGCCGCGGCCCTTTTCGGCATGACCATTATTCCTTCTTTTCTTGGTCATCTTGGAAGCGAGGAGGTGAGAGAGATTTAAATATTGTTGATATATATATATATAGATAGATAGATAGATAGATATAGTAGAGTTTTATTTTCAAGAGTGAAAACCTAGAAATAACCTAAACTAACCTAAACGTCCATAAACAGATGAACGGGTAAACTAACAGTGGTACACCCAGATAAGAATGCTACTCATCAAAAAATAAAGAGATGAGCTATTCATTTATATCACTGATGAACCTCAAATAACTATGAAACAAAGGAAACCAGAAGAAAAACCCAGTAAACCCTTTATGATTCCAATCAGATAAATTCAAGAAAATGCAAACATATCTATTCTAAGGGAAGGTACATCAATGGTTACCTGGAGAGGTGGGAAGGGCAAGGAGAGATAATAATAGGACATGAGGTGAATAAATATGGGCATTATCAGAACTCTGATGATGGTTTCAAGGTTCATACCTATGTGAAAACTTATTAACTTGTAATACTTCAAACATATGCAGTTTAGTACATGTAAATTATACGTTAATATAGCTTTAAAAATTGGCTCAAGATGAAAAAATCTCTATGCCTCACTCTTTTTGGAAAATCGGTTTGGCAACCATATACTGAATCCACCAACTCTCTCCTTCGGCCCTCTGGAGATCAGTCTTCCCTCGGTGGTAGCAAATATGGAGAGCAATGAAGTACTTCCTGGACACCAAGCCAGGCTCAGCCTCTAAGGGAGAGAGCACCTAACCAACCTGACCTAACTCCGGGCCCCAAAAGGCCTCCTGGGGCCTCAAGAAAGCTTGGGACTTCCCTGGTGGCGCAGTGGTTAAGAATCCGCCTGCCAATGCAGGGGACATGGGTTCGAGCCCTGGTCTGGGAAGATCCCACATGCCTCGGAGCAACTAAGCCCGCGTGCCACAACTACTGAGCCTGCGCTCTAGAGCCTGTGAGCTGCACCTACTGAAGTCTGCACGTCTAGAGATCATGCTCCACAACAAGAGAAGCCACTGCAATGAGAAGTCAGCATCGCAATGAAGAGTAGCTCCTGCTCGAAGAGTAGCCCCTGCTCACCGCAACTAGAGAAAGCCCACACGCAGCAACAAAGACCCAACACAGCCAATAAATAAATAAATAAATTAAAAAGCTAAATGTAGCACTCATGATCCTTTGTGTTTCTGCAGTGTCAGCTGTTACTTCTCCTTTTTCATTAGCCCACACGCAGCAACAAAGACCCAACACAGCCAATAAATAAATAAATTAATTAAAAAGCTAAATGTAGCACTCATGATCCTTTGTGTTTCTGCAGTGTCAGTTGTTACTTCTCCTTTTTCATTTCTAATTCTGTTTTGAGTCTTCTCCCTTTTTTTCTTGATGAGTCTGGCTAATGGGTTATCAATTTTGTTTATCTTCTCAAAGAACAAGCTTTTAGTTTTATTGATCTTTGCTAGTTTCCTTCATTTATTTCTGATCTGATCTTTATGATTCCTTTCCTTCTGCTAACTTTGGGGGATTTTTGTTCTTCTTTCTTGAATTGCTTTAGGTGTAAGGTTCGGTTGTTTATTTGAGGTGTTTCTCGTTTCTTGAGGTAGGATCGTATTGCTATAAACTTCCCTCTTAGAACTGCTTTTGCTGCATCCCATAGGTTTTGGGTCGTCGTGTTTTCATTGTCATTTGTTTCTAGGTATATTTTGATTTCCTCTTTGATTTCTTCAGTGATCTCTTAGTTATTTAGTAGTGTATTGTTTAGCCTCCATGTGTTTGTATTTTGAACAGATTATTTCCTGTAATTGATATCTAGTCTCATAGCGTTGTGGTCAGAAAAGATACTTGATACAATTTCAATTTTCTTAAATTTACCAAGGCTTGATTTGTGACCCAAGATATGATCTATCCTGGAGAATGTTCCATGAGCACTTGAGAA
>NC_041224.1:9866000-9896241 GCF_002837175.3 Physeter macrocephalus | reverse complement strand
CCGCTGTGTGTTTCTCTGTCTTCTCATTTTGCTTAACTTACTGTGTTTGGGGTCTCCTTTTCGCAGGCTGCAGGTTCATAGTTCCTGTTGTTTTTGGTGCCTGCCCCCAGTGGGTAAGATTGGTTCACTTTGTATAGGCTTCCTGGTGGAGGGGACTGGTGCCTGTGTTCTGGTGGATGAGGCTGGATCTTGTCTTTCTGGTGGGCAGGACCATGTCCGGTGGTGTGTTTTGGCATGCCTGTGAACTTATTATGATTTTAGGCGGCCTCTCTGCCAATGGGTGGGGTTGTATTCCTGTCTTGCTAGTTGTTTGGCATGGGGCCTTCAGCACTGGAGCTTGCTGGCCGTTGAGTGGAGCTGGGTCTTAGCGGTGAGACGGAGATCTCCGGGAGACCTCTCGCCAATTGATATTACATGGGGCCGGGAGGTCGCTGGTGGTCCAATGTCCTGAACTCGGCTCTCCCACCTTGGAGGCTCAGGCCTGACACCCGGCCAGAGCACCAAGACCTTCTCAGCCACACAGCCAGGTACGTGGGGAGTTTCTTGCCTTTTGGGAAGTCTGAGGTCTTCTGCCAGCATTCAGTAGGTATTCTGTAGGAGCTGTTCCACATGTAGATGTATTTCTGATGTATTTGTGGGTAGGAAGGTGATCTCCTCGTCTTACTCCTCTGCCATCTCAAAGGTCCCCCTCAAACTCTTTATCGATAAAGTCATAGCACTTGCACTTCCACCGTTCACTGGCTACTGCCAGCAGTCTCCAAGTCACATCTCCCACCTGCGTCTGTCGCCTCCAGCACAACTGTGATGGTGCGCGCTGATTCCACCACCACCATTGCCCCAGTGAGCCAGTGGGGACCCCCAGGTGAGCTGGGATGCAGAGCTATCCCCCTGTGGCCTGCTGAGGCTCATTCCCCGACAGGAAATGGTTAATTAGAACACTCAGAACACCAAGTACATCTGCAGATGTTCCTGCCCCTGATTTTGCCATAAAGATCCTGATCTTCAGGGGCACAGAGGGACTCGCCCTTGGCATCCAGGAGCTAAAACTCAAATGTTAACCAGCTTTATCTTCTCACCTCCTAAATATCAAAAAAACAAAAACCTAATGCATTCTTAAAGGTCATCGACAAAGACGATGAATCCTTCTTAATGCTCTAGCATTTCAACATGTCACGGCCTTATTAAACCTTAAAAAGGAAAATTCACAAATGAATTCTGCCACTAAAGAGAAGCCCCAGGGTGAAAACTCAAATCCCGACAACTGAGAGTAAGACTCCTTAGACAAGCAAGCTTATAAACATCATTGGCGGGGAGTGGGGGTGGTAGGATAACCTCTGTGAGGTAGATCCCCGGAGTTACGGATCTCACTGATATAGTTTATTCTGTCCCCATTTCTCCAGCTTCACAGTCACAATCTGAATCTATCTATGAGGTGCCCCGATATACCCTCACTCAATTACCTGTGGGCTACATCAATATCCCCACCACGGGAGACTTCCCTGGTGGTCCAGAGGTTAAGACTCCACGCTTCCACTGCAAGAGGCACAGGTTCAAGCCCTAGTCAGGGAAGTAAGATCCCACATGCTGCAGGGCATAGCCAAAATATATATATATACATATATATATGTATATATATATATATATGTATATGTATGTATGTGTGTATATATATATGTATATATATGTATGTATGTGTGTGTGGATATATGTATATATATCCCCACCACGTATGCAGACAGGACCTTCATGGGTTTGCTCTGTTCTCAAACACCAGCTATGGCCTTTGACTGCCAATATTCTACCAAGGCCAGAAACTCATGAAGTTATTTCACAAGACTTTCAAACTGTGGTCCAGATTTTGACTAACCACAGTTGGGTCACCGCACCCAAAAGATCCAAGACTCTACCACCTCAGCTTAATTTGGCGGCATCGTTTGATCCCCAGAAGGCTGCTCCAAACCATCTCCAGTCAATAACCCTACTTCCCGACCTCTCAAGCCCAACATCTACTTGCCTATTTGGCTTCTGGAAGCAACATACATCCCATCTACTCATTTCATTAAGATCTATTTAGGCAATCACAAGAAAATCAGGTCCATCTGAATGGAGGTCACCCCAATGACAGGCCCTGGAGGCCACCCCAAAAGCCACCCAGCTAACAATGCCACCAGTGGCATCTGGTGGTTTCTTTACTGTGGAAACTCTACACACTAATTCTCATGCTTTCTGGAGTCTCCTTGCCCGAGAAAGATGGCCCCTCACCTGGCCCCACAGGCCACTTGCAAGGTCCCCTGAGTCCAGGAGAAAGGGAATCCATTTATTTTATGGACAAGAGCACCACCATCCCATGTGAATCCACCAGAGAGTTACTTCTTTCCATCCCACTGCCAAGACATGGTAGATAAAGGATGGGCCACAAGGTCAGTCACATGGGCACTGGAGGAGTCCCTCAATAAATGTATGTTCATTGACCATATTTTTACAGACTCCTTGGTGGTAGCTAATGGGTCCACTGTTTGGTCTAACCAACAAGCACAAACTGGATTTCATATTCAGGATTGTTCCCTATGGGGCCTTCCACACTGGGAATATACTATTGCTTTAATATACTCAAGTCTCCCATGACTCAGCTCATTCTAAAGGTCCCATGGAAAAGGCTCACTTTAATGCCATAGCTGACCAACTTGCTCATATGTATTAAGTAAACTCATATAGCACTCCCATTTCCTTGGCTCTAAGGGCTCAGTCATTGTGGACCTTGGATTCTTAAACATGGTATCAAACACCATGGTATCCCAATGCCACCGGCTGTAACCAAAACTTTAGCCTCCCAATGCGATTTCTGTGGCCTGTTCTGTCCTGGCATCGTGGCCAATGAGGATTATACCAAGGAGCAAATGTCCCTTCATTCATTAGCAAACTGAATGTATTGAGCTGTTGCCCCAGTTTGTGGACATAAGTCACTATGGCCTCACAGTGATAAATACTTATGTGGGCCTACTTTGAGTTTATCCTTCCCAGTATGCTACTGCTGACACCACTATTGTAGGTCTCACCAAAACTCTGTTAGTTCCCTTTGGGTCCCCAGATATTATGCACTCTGACTGAGGTACACGCTATTCACTCAGTGCAGTCATGAGTCTTAAAACAGGCATCACTGGGAATTCCATTCTTCCTATTGTCTACAGGCAGCAGTCCTAATAAAGAGTCCTAATAAAGAGACATATGACCTATTCAAAGACACCCTCATGATATTACAAAATGGACAGTGGTCTCCCAAATAAATCTCTTCTGCCCTCTGCCATAGTCACCTGGAACTCTTGACCTTTAAGTCTTATGACATCCTACCAAAATATAACAAGGGTCCCTCTTATCCCCATTCTAGCCATAAAAGAGAACACTACTCACCTACAGATCAATTAAACCCAAGGAGAATTCCCTTTCCCACTTAATAACACCTGCCCAATCTGCCATCCTTTCTCAAACCTGGAGCCCAGATGAAGACAGATAAAAAAATGGGACCTACTGAAAAAAAGGGACCTTCCCCCCTAAACAGACTATTCTATATGCCTGAAGAAAGCTGTCTGCCAAAGACTGCTGCCCTCCCCTGTCGCTGATATAACCATTTTAAAGGTTAGCTAACTACAGGTCCCCCTTTGTAGGAAACAGATGTCTTGGTGCCTTCTTTTAAACTGTAACGGTGGGTCTCATCATACTCTGTGGTATCACAGACACACGTTTACGTATTTTCAACTGTAAAACACAGGCTCGACATTCTCTGTCACTGTGCATCTTTCTATGAGGAAAGAAAGATCTTAACTTTGTTCCCAGCACCAACATTCTTCAATAGGAGGTCAGCTCTGGCTCCAGTGATTATGGCAATTTGAAGGAGGGATTGTTACAGGACTCAGGATGGATGGCAAAGCTCATGGCTTTCATAATAAGAAAAAATGAGAAATTACAACTCCTGGAGCCAAAGTGGTACTGATTTTTAGTCACTCTTGTAATAATTCCTCAAATGTAAATTGCTTCAAGGTCTTAGGATTATCTGTGGACTCATAAGGTGTCTACAAAACTCCTGTGTACTCACTATTCTCTCCCTCTCTCTCTTTCTCTCTGTTCCTGAATTTTTCCTGGAGAGTCATCCTCCCCTCCCCCACCTCGGGACATCCCACTTTGTGTAATAAACCTTTCTTGGGTCATAACAAGGACTACTGTCATGAGCTTCAGGAGGGAGCTGCCCCACTCATGGTGGAACTACTAGAAGAGCCATCACAAAAGGTGTGAAGTGGAGACCTCACTGTGGTTTTGATCTGTATTTCCCTAATGACTAATGATGTTAAACATTTTTTTAATATGCTTATTGGCCATTTCTATCATCTGTACATCTTCTTTCGTGAAACGTCTATTCAAATCTTCTGCCCTTTTTTAAATGGAGTTGTCTTCTTGTGAGAGCTCTTGAAATAGTCTGCATACAAATCTTTTATTGGATATACAATTTACAAATATTTTCTCCCAATCTGTGGGTTATCTTTTTAATACTCTTAGCGGTGTATGTGGAAGCACAAAAGCTTTTAATCTAATAAAATATAATTTATCAATTTTCTCCTCTATTGATTACACTTCTGATGTTGTAACTAAGAACTCTACCTAATCCAAGGCCGCAAAAATTTTCTGTGTTTTCTTCTAGAAGCTTTATGGTTTTAGCCCTTAAGGCTATGACCCATGTCGAGTTAATTTCGTGTGTATGGTGTCAGGTAAGAGTCTAAACTCATTTTTTTGCATGTAGAGATCCAGGGGCATGTAGACACTACCCTCACTCCACCATCTGGAAGTCCCGCCTCTAAACTTGTTAATTAATTTAAATAAGTTTCATTTTAAAGAATTTGTTACACTGAATAAAATTCATAGATTTCTAAATTACATTTACAAAATTAATTACATTTATTTAAAAAACCCTGAAAGTTCCACATTTGAAACTACCCCAAACACCAGCCCTCTACTGATTTTTATTGTTTTTATAGTAAAGATGATATAAAACAATCTTTTAAATGTGATACATGTCTTACTCTCACCACTCTTGAGAAAAATGGAGGAAATCCTATAGTGTTCAAAATTCTGTAAAATCTACACTTTTTTCAGATTGCTAAAGCTTTACTAAGAAACCAGCCTATAGTTCACATACATGAGTAGTTAATACACTATACAATCAATATTTATGTGGCGACCTTCTAGCTTAGAATATGCATCTTGGTTTAAAAGGATCTTCCATCAGAAGTCCAGCATAAATATGAGGAACTCTAAATCTTTGCTTCTGCCATGCATTTTTTTAAATCATTATTTACCTAAAGTTACATTTCTGTGAAAAGTTTCCAATGCTCTGTGAATTTTCAAAGAGTTCTCACAACCCCACAGAAGCAGCAGTTCTATGATGGACTGCAGAGATAAATGATCACTAATCTCTAAATTTTTTTTTTTTGCGGTACGCGGGCCTCTCACTGCTGTGGCCTCTTGCGTTGCGGAGCACAGGCTCCGGACGCGCAGGCTCAGCGGCCACGGCTCACGGGCCCAGCCGCTCCGCGGCATGTGGGATCTTCCCGGACCGGGGCACGAACCCGCGTCCCCTGCATCGGCAGGCGGACTCTCAACCACTGCGCCACCAGGGAAGCCCTAAATTTTTTATTAGAAAAAAAATTCTCCTAAGAGTACAAGTATCATAAAAGTTCCCGTCTACTTATTCAAATTATTTGTTAATGTATCAGTATGTTCTCCCTTTAAGAAATGATTGCAGATATGAGTTTTCAACCCTCCAGTTTTAATCCATCCTCCAATTACAAAATTTTGTTTGATATAATCACACACAACCACACAATTATAAATCAGGTTTTGCTAACATTGGTATTTTACCAAGGGAAGCTCGTTAAATGGCTCTCTTGCAATGCAGCATGGTAACGTGTACCTTCAAAAACCTAGTACCACTACTGACACAAGGCAAGAGGACTCAAGTCCTAACACACTGGGGGCTCCAGATATAACTGTGGTGAAAGAAACAGACAAGACACAGACCTCACCGAACTTCAATCTATCTCATGCATAAAATTCCCCGGACATGGAAAACATGAGTATTTTGCAGCCCCAAAATAAACAGGGAGTATTGGATAAACTCCCAAATCAAAAACACAAAAATGTGCCCACAAAGTTAATGTGCAAATAGTAAAGCTATGGGGACAAATATAAACATGTAAAATACGGATGTTCCCCTGAAATAACAAAGTAGCACATATGGTATAAAAAAATACACTCCAGACACAAAATTTTGGATCACCCATTATATCCCACAGAGTAAGGAAATAGTGAGGTATAATCTCAAAAAGAATATATGGAATATTGAGTATATCCTCCCGAGACAGCACGTGAGGGTACCACTTGAATCCAACTAAGATTCCAGGAACCAGTGAGAGATTTTAATCAATTTCAAAATTAATGGTCTTTACAACCTACAACTTTAGTTTTTTGGAATACCACAGTTTAAAAATTACGTGTTAGAGAATTCTAGTATTTTTAGAACTAAGAACTGTAACTAACAAGATAATGGGAATTATTTTTCAATAATTTCAAAAGCTCAGGTTATGCCCTATAAAATTATCTTTAGAAATAATATGCCCATGGATATGACTGTTCCCAAGAAATTACTGACTGATTATCTACAGCATGTATTCTTAGTACTTCGTGGAACAAAATAAAGTTTTTTAAATCTGAAAGTACAGACAAGATAGATTTAACTGCCCTGGATAAGCTAACTCTCTTACTGAGTACAGATAAGTATACTAAAGCCATAACCATCTTCTTAATGGCAAAAGGAGACATGAAACAAGACACCAGGATGCAAGAACACTTCCCTAAAGTTTACTGAAAGCATCAATTGCTCTTTAAAGAGCCTCTTTTTCGGCCCCCAAATGAGAGGTCACAGAACCTTTGCACCCTGAAACCACAGAGCAGCTTCTGCTAGTGGCTCTAAAAAGAGTAACTTCTCCTGGCAGATGAGGAGATATATTTATTTCCTTTTCTTCTCATCACATCCCTTCTGCTGTGTCCTAGCCTCACCTCTCAATATTTCCTCTGTTAGCACCTAATCCTTCAAAATGTTTGTGCTTCTCTATAACTCCTGAAAAAAAAAAAAACTTTATTCCTTCCCCAGGCAGTCAGGCTTTTTTTCTGTTGTTTCATCCTAATGCCTGCTGGTTCAAGGACTATGTCTATGAAGGGCACAGTGAATTAATACACAAGTCCAGACAGCGCTAAGGCCACCTTGGTTTACATTGCAATGGAACCGCCGGGTGCAAACAGTATTGTCTGCTGACTGCCTAATGTCACCGCTGAAGTCATAAAAAGAAACACCCCGGCTCTTGGTGAAGAGAGGCCCTGTCAAGCAGGCAATGGAGTGATATGAAACAGAAAATTAAATTCCATCTCCCACCACCTCTGAAGTGAGAGTTGGGCCAATCACACACAATTCCTTCCTGAACACCTGATCCCCTGTCCACGTACCCTACAAAGCAAAGGAAAGGGCAGAACATTTCTTCATGTCTTGCAGGTTCATCCTGGCTTTGCTGTCCACATGTCAATGTGCCCACAGAAGCCTGGCAGGGACTAAAGGCTGTGTTCTGAAGCCCTCTCTCCGGATTGCCTCCCCCTGGACAATTGTGCCCTGCAGCTTACACCACACCAGAGCAGCCAAAGACATGACACAGGCACCAGGGAACGAAGGGACTGAAAAAATGTCAATCTGGGAAGCACCATACATCCATTTTCAAACAGGGAACACCAGAAGTGCAGAAATGGAGGAGAACCCCCTGTATACCTTTAAAAGAAGAGCGGCAATTAACACATAGGCTTAGGAAGTAGGGAAGGAGGCAGAATGCAAGATGTAAAGCCTCATTTAAAATGAACCCAGCAACCAGACTCCAAGCAACTTTAAAACATACTGAATTTTCAAAATCAGGACACACAGAGTACCATTACTTCTAAAAGCAAAGAAGTAAAGATACCAATTCTCAAAGGTAAAATTTAATAGCCTTCATCTACTTGGAGGGCAGGGTGCAGAGGAAAGGGGTAAAAGGGTGAAAATCAGCTGTTCCAGAGTTATGTTTAGCTCTACAGCCTTTTTTTACAACCTCTAGTTCACGCTCATCTTGAATTTTCTGAAGCTCGCAGTTATGATCTCAGTGTGACAGTAGGGGAGTCAACAAGGCCTGATTTTCCCTCTTCCAGACTATTTACATTCTTATGGAAGTACACAAGTCTACACACAATGACAACCACACATTTTGATGGCAACAGATAGTTGCTTTAGAAATGTGTCAGGTTGGGAGAGGAAAAGTTATTAGTAATAGGGCATCACATGGAGAAATTTACCAGCAGCTGATGTAAATTTTCACCCCTGAAACAGAGCAGGTCTAGGGAGAAAAAAAATGAGAGCGGTTTTGATCTTCCTCTCACTGCCTTATCTTTATTTACTTGAGCACGGAGAGCCTGCCCCAACCAGAAAATCAGGTGGCTGCTCCCACACAGGCAGGACCTGCTTCCTGAGGCAGGAGGAGCTGGTCTGGGTGCTGCTGTACCAGTGCTTAGGCACTGCTGTCTTTCTACAGCCTCTTGAGATTATACCACCATCATATCATAGCATATCATATCATACTATACCATATATTAGATCATTACCATAGCATGGCATATCATTACCATATTATACCATACCATATCACATCATTCCACACTATATCATATCATACTGTACCATATATTAGATCATTACCATAGCATATCATATCATTACCATATTATACCATACCATATCACATCATTCCACACTATATCATATCATACTGTACCATATATTAGATCATTACCATAGCATATCATATCATTACCATATTATACCATACCATATCACATCATTTCACACTGTATCATATCACACTGTACCATATATTAGATCATTACCATAGCATATCATATCATTACCATATCATACCATACAATATCGCATCATTCCACACTATATCATATCATACTATACCATATATTAGGTCATTACCATAGCATAGCATATCATTACCATATCATACCATACCATATCACATCATTCCACACTATATCATATCATACTATACCATGTATTAGATAATTACCATAGCATAGCATATCATTACCATATTATACCATACCATATCACATCATTCCATACTACATCATATCATACTATACCATATATTAGATCATTACCATAGCATATCATATCATTACCATATTATACCATACCATATCATACCATACCATATCACATCATATCATACTATACCATATATTAGATCATTACCATAGCATATCATATCATTACCATATTATACCATACCATATCACATCATTCCACACTTTACCATATCATACTATACCATATATTAGATCATTACCATAGCATATCATATCATTACCATACTATACCATACCATATCACATCATTCCACACTATATCATATCATACTATACCATATATTAGATCATTACCGTAGCGTAGCATATCATTACCATATTATACCATACCATATCATACCATATCACATCATTCCACACTATATCATATCATACTATACCATATCATTACCATATCATGTCATTTCCATATCATACCATGTCATATCATAACCATATCATACTATACCATATACTAGATCATTACCATAGCATAGCATATCATTACCATATTATACCATACCATATCACATCATTCCACACTATATCATATCATACTATACCATATATTAGATCATTACCATAGCATATCATATCATTACCATATTATACCATACCATATCATACCATATCACATCATTCCACACTATATCATATCATACTATACCATATCATTACCATATCATGTCATTTCCATATCATACCATGTCATATCATATCATATCATATCATTTATAAAGCAGCACTGAGGGAATGGAAGGGGATAGAAAGGGAATCAGCCATCTCACACACCCTGGGATGTGAAGGGGGTGGCAGATATGGGGAGAGCCCCAGGAGCCCGGCCCTTTCTGGATTTCCAGTGACATATGTCACCCACCATCCCTGGCAGCCGCAGAAGTCCAGGTTGATTAAGATCACTCAGGAATATACGCACTTTCTGACAGTCATGAGGTCAAGACATGGGAGCAAGAGACAGCTTTAAGGTCCAGTATTTTAAAAGTCAAATAAGTAAAATTTATGTTACCTGTATTTTGCCAGATTTGTTTTTCAATTCAAAATTTTTAAAAATCAGACATTTGTTTAAGGGCTAAATGGCTCAGCCTCTCATCTGGTGGACGCTCTAAGAAGGGGGATCTTTCAGCCCTTGGTGGGAGCCACTAGGGATTCTAAGGCATTCTTTCTTATAAGCACAAAGCCAGAGAAAGGACTCCTCATTTGGGGATATATAAATTAAAAAACAAGCCCCCCGGCAAGGATAAATTAGGAGTATGGCATTAACAGATACACACCGCTATATATAAAATAGATGAACAACAAGGATTTAACGTATAGCACAGGGAACTATATTCAATATCTTGTAATAACCTATAATGGAAAAGAATCTTAAAAGATATATATATATATATCTGAATCACTTTGCTATACACCTGAAACTAACACAATATTATAAATCAACTATAGTTCAGTAAAAAAAAAAGGAATTAGAATAATACCTACCTCATCAGTTCTATTGCATGCAATAAATAAATTAACATATGTAAAAAAAGCCTCCCAAGTTATAAAACTTATTAAAAGATTCTCTAACTTAGAACATTATTCTTAAGATGCAGAGAAAAATCATACTTCAGAAAAACATTTACTATAAGAAACAGAAGAAACCTTTAGAAAGCATTTGTTTCATGTTCTCAAGAAAATATGAAGAAATGGAAGGTGGGGTTTAAAAGGTGACTTAGATGCTTTCTAAGATATAAACTGAGCTGATAAGAAGCAGGCTGAAAGAAGGAAAAAATTGTAACATCTAAAAATGTAATAGATATACTGTTCTAGACAGGGCAAAACAGAATTGACACGAAGAGAAAAATAATTCAGGAATGTAGAGGACAAATTTGAGAAGCCATACCAGAGGGCAGAGGAAAAGGACAAAGAGAAAAGCAGACTCAGAAAGAGAAGCGAAGTTGTTTACACGGGACTGGGATGGCGGGTAAGAGGTATAGTGATGGAAGATAGAATGTGAAGACTGTCTTCTCAAAATAAAAGCAGACTCTGCGGAACACATCGAATTATCAAAGGTATACTACACAATTTTTTAAATTTAAAAATAACCTGGTCAGTGGATTAAAAATGTTTATAGACAAAATTAATCAAAAGAGGTCATTGCAAAGACATAGCACTGTGAATTTTTAAAATTTTCAGTTTAAGAAAAAATCCTGACAGGATCCAGTAAAACAAATAATCAAATAGGTTACTTTTGAAGAAATAAAAATAATATTACCTTTATTTCTCTCTTGGAGTCCTAAGAGAAGGAAAATAGAGGAATATTTTACAAAAGTTTTAAGATGAAAATTTTTAAAAAGTGGAGTTGTGATGCTATAATTCACTACTCATGGATGAAAAATAAGAATTGCATTCTTAAGTATTTGAAGTTTCAGAAACACTACTATCCACATTCCAAAGCTAAAACTATTAGAAGAAAGAAGACATGCCACCTGACCAAGAAAGAATGGAAACAAAGAACTAAAGAAATGAGGAGAGGATCATTTAGAGACAAATGTCAAACACTGAAAAGAGAGTCTGAATAGTATTTTTAGATTTGTAAGCAATCGTTTAATTCAAATTTTAAAAATAGTAATTTTCAAAGGAGAAAGTATATAATAGAATAATAGTAAATTAATAATAAGTCCACCCCTTTTGCCACGTGCTAAAAGAAGTTCTAGAAGGAGGAAAGGTTTAAATATTTTAAAATGAGAGATGTTCTCTTATCTCAGGGTACTAAATATATCAATAAATTATCAATAAATTAATTCAAAAGCAGAATTGACAATAAAAAGTAGATATAAGTGACATGAATACAGAAAAGTTGAAAACTTCTATGGATTAAATAACCACAGACATAATTAAATGTTAACTATATTAGAAAGCCAATTTAAATGCATGATAAATAAAAGTTTGATACTTTTGATGCTTATAAACCTCTTGTAAATCAACAAGTAACTAGAATATCTTTATAGTAAAATAGACAAGGCTATGAAGAGCCAATTTTAAAAAAGAAGAAGATGAAGAGGGTGTGGGGAAAAGGGAACCCTCCTACACTGTTGGTGGGAATGTAAGTAAGTTGGTGCAGCCACTAAGGAGAACAGTATGTTCTTCAGAAAACTAAAAATAGAGTTACCATATGATCCAGCAATCCCACTCCTGGGCATATACCCAGACAAAATTATAATTCAAAAAGATACATGCACCCCTATGTTCATGGTAGCACTATTCATAATAGCTAAGACATGGAAGCAACCTAAATGCCCATCGACAGATGAATGGATAAAGATGCAGTACATATATACAATGGAATACTACTCAGCCATAAAAAAAAGAACAACATGGAGGCAGCTAGAGATTCTCATACTAAATGAAGTAAATCAGAAAGAGAAAGATAAATACCATATGATATCACTTACATGTGGAATCTAAAATATGGCACAAATGGACCTATCTACGAAACAGAAACAGAATCATAGACATAAAGAACAGAATTGTGGTTGCCACGGGTGGGGGTGGGGGAGGGATGAGCTGGGAGTTTGGGGTTGGTAGATGCAAACTATTACATTTAGAATGGATAAACAACAGGGTCCTACTGTATAGCACAGGGAACTATCAATATATCCAATCCAGTGGGATAAACCATAATGGAAAAGATATTAAAAAAAATGTGCAAAACTGAGTCACTTTGCTGAACAGCAGAGATTGGCAGAACTTTATAAATCAACTATACTTCAATTAAAAAATTTTTTTAATAATAAAAAAGTAAAAAGATGTAAATGGTCAACAAACATCTTAAAAATTAAACACAATGGTAAACAAATAAATACATACTAAGACAACAGTGAAATACTATTCTTGAGCACGAAATTTTAAAAAGTGAAAAGAAACTCTAATGCACAGAAGTGGCAAGAATTTGAGACAATGGTCACTCTCATATACTGCTTACAAAAGAATAAATTGGAACCACTATTGTTGTTGGACAACTCATAGCAACATTTTCACATTTTCACATATTCTTTGATCAAGCCGCTCCACTTCTAGGAATTTATCTGAATAATCAAGATTGTGTGTAAGGCTATAAATTTGTTCATATTAGAGTACACAGTGTAAGGCTATAAATTTGTTCACATTAGAGTACACATCAAAATCAAAAATAATAAACAACTGAAGTGACCAAAGGGAAGAATAAATTACAGTACGTGCATACATTCAAATACCATGCTCTAAAAATTATGTTGCGGAAGAATACTAATGAAATGAAGAAAAGCTCAGATGTTGTTTAAAAAAACGTTACTAATCCATACCAAAATATGCATAGCAAAATTACTAGATATGTGCATATAAAATTACTGAAAATATGAATACTAGCATTTTTTTCGACACTGAAATGACAGGTGGTTTTCCTTTTCAGTGTGTTCATCTAAAAACATACAATAAACTCTCTGCAGTAATGCTCCCTACAATAAATAATATGAGTTGGGATATAACATGACTGACTTTTGATGTCTGCCCTTTACTGAACCCCAGTTCTCAAGAGAGACAAATCAAGTTCTACTGCAGGGAGAAAGGGTCACAGGGAATGGAAAGCAAGGTCACTAACGGAAATAGCAAGCGAACCTCTCTAGGAAAGCAGAGAAGTGGAAGTGGGGTCCCCACTTCCATCTCTGGTGGACTTGTAGTCCAATCCTCCCAGATGGGCCAGTGAAAGAGGCACCAACTCAGCAGGACATTCAAAGAACAGTGGCTTCTATCCAGAAAGTCCCAGCCAGCCACAGGATCCTGAATCATCACTGTGGATATTAAAGCCAAAATGGACACTGCCACTAAAAGATGGCAAACCATAACTGAGACCTAGATAACTCCCATGGAGGGACCCTGGAATTCCAAGCCAGATAGTTACACACACTTGCTCTCGCCATGTCATTAATGTCACAATAATCCAATCTCTCATGTCTAATGACTGAATATTTGGGAGCTCACTTATAACATTACGGCAGGATTTTATTTGGTGTCTTATATAATCAAAAATGAAATTAACATTATTTAAGAACACATATTAAATTAATATTTAAGAAAAAAAAGTCCAACCACTTGGAAATTTAAAAGTACTCTCCTAAAAGACAGGCTGAAAGCTAGGCCTCTTGCACCAAACAGACAAGCTGTGAATGCAAAGGAAAAGTTCTTGAAGGAAGTTAAAACTGCTACTCTGGGGGTCGGGGAGAGTACTTTCCTAAAGAACTATGGAGGTAAAATTAAAATGTTCTAATGTAATTATAAATAATTTAGAATATATTTTTAAAAACCAAAACACTATGCATCCAAATTTACAGAACAGGTGCAAAGCTGCATTCAAAGGAAAATGCACAGTAGTAAATATTGTTGTTACAAAGAAAAAGGGAAAAATCGATAAATGAAGCATTCACTTCAAAACATTAAGTTGGAAAAAAAGGAATGATATTTTAAAAGATAAAAATAACACAAAGGAAAAAAAAAACACATAAAGGAAACAGAACACGGAAATACATCAGAAGTGAGAAATAAATCCAAGAGCTGTTTGTCTGAAAAACAAACAAACCAATGACGCATACTGACAGAGTTTACTAGAAAGAGAAACAATCCATTGTGATAGGGTCATATTTTGAGAATTGTTAGTATATTTTTCTCCTTTTGTCTTTCTGACTTTGACATGACTTTTCCCTAGTTATTTTAAAGCATTCTTTGGGGGAGTATAAAGAGATAAAGACTTTTTCCTAAAAGAATGCAAAGAGAAAGAATAAGGTGATATTCAGCTTTGGACAAGCGAAATAGGATTTGCTACAGCCCCAAGAAAAGATTCTCTAAATTCCTCCCACTATGCCTCTTTAGCACATTAACTACCTCAGCTGCAAGACTCAGCTCCTGGAGCTTTCCCAATTTTTTTTTTTTTACTCCCAGTCCCCACAATGTATCCTTAAGGCTCAGGTTTGAGTCAGGACAAAAAGAAAAAAAAAAAAAAGAAACTATGATGCAGGGGAAGGCTGCACGTTTCCAGCCTAGAGCAAAGATGGAAAGAGGAGAAAGAGAGGAAGGAGAGAGCTTTGGCTTGGAGAAAGGTGAGGGTAACATCCAGGGTAGATGGGGCTTTGTCTCCTCCCCCAGTTAGGGCTCTGGAAAAAGATCACTTCTTGGGCAATCTTCCACCGCGAAACTAACTTAACACAGGGTCACATCCACTTTGTGGGGCAAATAGAGGGAGGTCCTGATACTTAAGTTTCCTGAACCAGCCTTGGTCCGTGTACGTTTAGATAGGGCCCCAAAATAGTGGGGAGACTGGCTGGAGCTAGCCAGCTAGAGCTGGGTGAGGTAGCATTGCAGCAAATGTTGCAGAGGACAACTCAGGATGGAACTGAAAGAGAATCTTCACCGGACCCCTGAAATGTAGCATTAATGGAAGCTCAGGTGAGACCAGGACAGTGGAGAGTAAGCAGCAGGTGGAAGGCCTGAGGGAGGAGAGTGAACCATAAACTGCAGCTTTCACCGCTGGCTATCATCAGGGCTCCCATCCAGCAGATGGGAAACGGACATCCCCTTGGAGAGTAGAGGGTCAAAGGGTACCATGATCATGAACCCCAGCTCTTAACTCTACCACCACACCTCAGCCCCTCTCCCCCTTAGATCTGGGTATCATCTGAAAGTCAGAAAAGATGGTGGAAACAATGTGAAAGGGTGAGCATTTGCTCCCAGAGAGAATAAACACACCAGAAAGAGCTGCTTAAGTTGGCACATCTGACTAAGCTTTAACCTGGACACACACACACACACACCACACACACACCACACACACACACCACACAACACACACACACACCACACACACACACACCACCACACACACACCACACACACACACACACACACACACCACACACTCCCCATCTTGCCCAGCACCTGTGAACAACTACACAGCGGGGAGATTAAGAGTGTGGGATTCTGGATCCACATGGCCTGGCTCTGACTCCTGCGTCCACAGTCTGTCAACTCTGTGACTTCGGGCAGTTGACTCCACCTACCTATGCCTATAAAGTGAGGATCTTAAGAGTTTCTCTTAGTATTTTTTGAAGATTAAGCGAGTTAATAAATGTAAAGGACTTAGATCAGTGTACACAATAAGCATTCAGTAAATGCTGGCTATCCTTACTGCTTTTAGTACTATTATTATACTATCACTTATACCTTCTACCTACAGTTGGGGCTCTTGCAAGAAGATCAGACCAGCTACAGAAAAATCAAAATTATAATTTCTCTACACAACCGAGTAGTATGGATTAAAATTTGTACCCCTGCCACATAAATAATCAATCATAAATGATAAAGGGGATATAAAGTAGATCAAAAGACAAGTTTTGAAAAATACAACAGAATGGTCCAAAATTAAAAACCTTAATAAAATGGATCACATTCCGAAAAAAATATGAATTACCTGTATTAGTTCAAGAAGTATGCCAAGTAGAAAGAAGTACGCCAAAAGAAGCTGAAAAATTCATCCAAGAATTACCTCCAAAAAGGCCTATGACCAGATAATTTAATTAGTACATTCTTTCTAAGTCTTCCCAAGGGACAACACCAGAATGTATAACAGTACCAGGACGTGGAAAAAGATGCAATGCTCCCCAATTCACTGGAAAACCACTACCTATAATACACAACCCTGCATAAAGTAAAAGTACAGGCTAATATTTTTCTCTAAAGCTTTGTTACGCCAGGATCTCTCAGTGCCTCTGATACGCTGTGAGATTCCAGTAGGAGGCTGCAGAAGGCAATGTCGTGCTACACTTCAAGATTCCTTCTGGGATCCCCCCAAACCCTTCTGATAGTCATGCAGGAACTACACCAGAGCCTTAAGTCATGCAGTCAGAAAATCAAGATGGTCCAAGATCCAAGAATACACGCAAAGATACATAGAGGGAAAGGGATTCACAAGACATAGAGGAAAAGAGACAGTATACAAAATGGGAAAAACAGGGACTTCCCTGGTGAGGCAGTGGTTAAGAATCCGCCTGCCAGTGCAGGGGACACGGGTTCGAGCCCTGGTCCGGGAATATCCCACATGCCGCAGAGCAACTAAGCCCGTGCGCCACAACTACTGAGCCTGCGCTCTAGAGCCCGCGAGCCACAACTACTGAAGCCCGCGCACCTAGAGCCCGTGCTCTGCAACGGGAGAAGCCACCACAATGAGAAGCCTGCGCACTGCAACGAAGAGGAGCCCCCGCTCACCACAACTCGAGAAAGCCCGAGGGCAGCAACGAAGACCCAATGCAGCGAAAAAGAAATAAATAAAATAAATAAATTTATTAAAAGAAGCAAAAATAGTAGCAAGGCTGAGGCTCAAAGCAGTAGATCCTGCTGGTGAAAATGTAAACTGATTCAACCCATCCAGGAAGCAACTGGCCAAATGTATTCAGTACCTAAAATGTACATACTCTGATCTAATCATTCAACTTCTATCCATCCACCTCGGAGAACTGAAAATGCAGATAAAGATTTACATACAAGGATGTACTTCATAGAATTATTAATAGCAAACAAAACAAAACAGGAAACAATCTAAGTGTCCAAAAATAAAAAGTTATATAGATTATGGCACATTCATACGATGAACTATGCAACAATTAAAAGCAATGTTTTGCAAAAAAAATTGTAATAACATATATGTCTGATGTTTTAGGGGAAAAAAAGGCAGAACAAAATACAATGTACAATCTTAAGTATATTTCACAAATACATGTACATGGCAAAAACTCCTGGAAGAATATAAACCAAAACCTTAATAGGATCTCTCGGTGGTGGGACTCCGAGTGAATATTTTAAAATCCGTTTCTCATATCATCTAACTTTCTGCACTAAGAATGGATTAGTTTTACGACAGGTTAAAAAGAAAAGATAAAATCCAAATAATTATTGCACATGGATAAATACTCCTAGGAGCGACAAAGAAAAAATTTGTCTCCATTCACTAAGGACAAAAACATTCTCAACACTGAGCACAGAATTCCACGCTCCCAAACGTGAATCTTACACCGGTGCACTTGAAAGCATAAAGACACAAAGCAAACCAACCAACCCTCTCGAGAGACAGGCTGAGCTGCTTCTCGAGGTTTTCAGCACACCATTATCGCGAGGGGAACTCAGCACCCATTTTTTTCAAAGTGAAGCTGCTTTCGTATCTCCCTTGGTTCGAAGAATACCCACATCGAGGGACAGGCTTTACAGGGGACGTTAAGGGAGTGTGAGGGTTACACGCGCGCGTAGGCACACATCCTCTCTCTCTCTCAAATCCACTCAATCGTGTGGTCCCAACCAGACAACCAGAAGCGAGCCCCGCGGTGCAGCCGCGCCCCATCCCCGAGCCGCGGCCGCGGAGCCCCCTCCCTCCGGCCGCCCGGCGCCGCGGGTACCTGTTCGTGGTGCGCGGGGGCCGGGTCGGCGGGCTCCCGGGCGTCCTCGGCGCGGCGCGGGTGCCGTGGATGGCCTCCCTGCTTTCCTCCACCAAGAACCTGCGCAGCCGGGAAGCAAACTAAGTTGGAGAGCAGTTGGCTGGCAGGCTCGGCCTCGCGCTCGCAGCCCAGCGGCCGGGACATCCTCGCGCGCCCTGGCTCCCGGCGCAGCTCCCAAACCCCGGAGTTTGCGAAGAGGCTCGGGGCGGGGAGAGCCCGGGTGACCGAGGGGGAAACCCGACGGCAGGGCCGGCGCCGCAGCTCCCTCGCCGCCCTGACCGGTCCCCCGGCGCCCCTCCGATACCCGCCACGCACCCAGCCCGCCTCCCGGACGCCCCCGTCCCACCCCACCCTCAGGCCGCCGCTGCCCGTCGGCTCGTCCTCGCAGCGGCCGCAAGTCCGCGCGCCCGAGAGGAACGGGGGGAGGGGGCGGCCGGACCCCCCGGGGCGCGCGGCGGCGGGTTACCTGGGGCGGGCGGGCGCGTCGGTCGAGCACCAGAGCAGCCGCAGCAGGAGCAGGAGGCTGGCGAGCAGGGCGAGCAGCGCGCCTCCCGGCCGCATCCTGAGCCACGGGCGCAGCCGCCGCCGCCGCCGCCGCCGCCGCCACGCACACCTCGAGCGCTCAAGGCGGCGGCGGGGAGGGGCGGCGGCGGCGCGCGCCCCCGGCCCGGCCCGGCCGCTCTCGGCGAGCACAGGGAGCCGCGGCGGCCCGGCTCTCTCCCCCGGCTCCCGCCCCGCCCCGGCTCGCCGTGGCAGCCCGGCTGGCGGTGGCGAGGCGCCCAGCTCGCCTGCTCTCCTCCCGGAGGCGCTCGGCGCTGCTGCGGGCTCTGGTCGCCGCCGCCGCCGCCGCGCGGGGTCACCTGAAGGTTGGGGCTCGGGAGCTGGACGCCGTGCTGCTGGGGCTCCAACTTCCCTGCGCCCTCACCTGCCCCTGGGCGGCCGCGCGCTCTTCCCCGAAGCCCACGCAGCCCACCCAGGCGGACCACACCCGGCCCTGCGCCCCTGCGGAGGAGAGCCAGGGCTCGGAGAGGCGGAAGAAGAGGCGGGGAGGGCCCGCTAACAAAACTTTGAAAACGGGGTAGCCGCTGGTGGATCGTCCCACGCGCTGAGGCTGCTAGGGACTTGCAAGCACCTCCCCTTTGCTTGACGGCAGATTCAGAGGGACGGCGAATGGATTTCCGGGGCCCAGGCCGTCCCTAGGGGTCGGGCAAGCTACCGCCCGCAGGCCGAACTCGTCCCCGGCCCGTTTCTGGGAAGAGCTTCCTTGGACCAACCGCCTGCCCCATTCCTCTGTGTTATCAATGGCCGCGTGTGGCTGTATTTATTGATCTAGGGCCGCTTTTGCGCTGCAAGGACAGAATTGAGTCGTGGTCCCAAAGATCAGACGGCCCAGAGAGCCGGAAATGTTGACTCTCTGGCCCTTTCCAGAACAAGTTGTCAGACCCCTGCTCTAATTCATATTGGGCTGGATCATATTGGTTAGCTCTCATTGATTAGTTAGTATCTCATGTATTATACTAGAGGAGAGTGATCCCATGACAGCCTGATATAGTCTGGCTTCCCAGTTATTTATCTGGGCGTGGGCCTCTCCTCTTTCGGCCCTAAGCTATTCTGTCTGCGCGTGGCCCCAGGGCCCACTGTGCGACCTCCCTGGGTTTTGCCCCTGACTCTGAACCCTGGAGGAACATCCATAAACCCTAAACTCCACGGTGGTTATATGGGGGCTCCCTGGACTATTCCATCTGCTTTTGTATATACTTTTCCAAAAGCAACCCTTGGACTCTACCACCTTGCGAAGACCTTGATAAAGGTGCTTTCAAAGGTTTTAGTGTCCTTAGTAACAAAAATATATTTCAACTGAACTCTCCTAGAGGCATAAGGTCTTAACCTGAAAAACCAATGTGAGAGCCTTTGAGAAGCCAGCAGCCCAGACAGCTCAATAAAGCTGTCGCCAGGGATTTCATCTCAGAAGAAATCACAGCATATAATCAAGAAGAGAAATGCAAGGCTGCCTAGTTCCTTTCTACTAATTCTGCATTTACTCCAGTTTAAAATACTTGGGTGAAAACGCACCAGAACTTTGCACATAGCAGTTGATCAATAAATGTTTGGTCAATGAATAAAACGCCTCAGAATTAATGCTCTTCTTAAAGAGAAAAAGAAAAAAAACCTGAAAATAAATGTGACTAAAAGTAGGATTTCCTTCCATAGCTCACTATTCCTATTAAAATATGTATTAATCGATAAAGGAAAAGTTGCTACTTTTACTTAAGACTGACATTTTTAGGGACCCAGCTGCTTATCTGAGGATGGCTATGATAAAGTCATGCTATCTTCAGCTGGTGCTAAAATAATAAAGTAATCCAATTCTATGTGTTTGAAAGTTTAAGCACTATTAGATAAGTAGGATAGGGCACAGTTATCTTGAAAATGGAAAAGTTGTCTGGATTTGGAAGATAGTCTGAATTTTCTTTCTCTTAGAGCTGAAGAATTGTGCAGACAACTCACGCTGAAGACGGTTTCCAGAAAAAAAGTAAAGGGCATTATTGTATCAGCCAGGAAGCTGCAATTTCACCTAATTTACTAAAGTTTAATATTTCAGCACAACTGGGCTCAAGGCAACAGCAGAAGAGTCAACCTTGCACTGGGCTCCTTAAACACCCTTTCTGCAAATGAAGTTACTTTTTATCAAGCCAATGGCTATCAGCAGGGGACTCGCAAAAGCCCATTTTAATTGGAAATCCAAGTGTAAATTTGCAATGGGAATTCTGAATCCAGTGTTAAAATTTGACGGTAGGGATCCTTACCACAAGGTTTGTAATTGAAGACGTGGGTTGGTAAAATATGAATTATCTTGCTTATCCTTGAGAGATCAAAGAACCTGACAAAAACAGGATTCTTTAAATATTATCAGCCACAGAACCAATACCGGGAAAATGTGCATTTGGTCACTTAACATTCATAGGTTTGACCAGCAGCCCCAAATACCTGAACCCTCAGAAACTCAGGCTGGTGTGCGGAAACCCCATCTGGTGTGTGAACCTACCTTACTCTCCCAGTTTTCCCAGCATCTGCCTCTCATTTTGCCTTTGTTATTTTTTCATTTGTCATCAGGAGTGCCTTTACTTTCATCAAATAACTTACAAAAAAAATATTGGGACGTTTTGATATATAAAAAATGTCCAAGTCATTGAAAATCTTCCTGGAAGTTGGGGTTTCTCATTTTTGGGTATAAGGTTTTAAATATTTTCAAATGCATGGATTGGAGGATTCATGAAAAATCCCAAATATCAAGTGTCTACTATATCTACTAGACTACACAAGTGGAAACTTTCAATATAGGGAAAGGAAGGAGTACTGTGAGAAACAGAGAAAACTGATGCACCAAAGAATTTTTCATTCATTTGGGTGACATTTTCATCTCCCTGTCTAGAAAGAATGGTTTCTGATGTCTTTAGGCTGCTTGATTGGTTTTAGTAATATTAGAGATTTGTGAGGACTGCAGGACAATGGCACATTCATAAATATTAAACTACTCCTTGCGGGGGAGGAAATTCATAAGGATAGCATAACCAAGGCTACATATTTTCAGTAAATCAGAGGATATAAATAAAAGTAGAAATAACTTCAAGAAATCAACAACCTTGTGAGGGGGAGCTACATTTTCAAATATGCTTTGTTACAGATTTTTCCCGTTACTAACTGAATATTTTAAAAATTGAAGAAATTCCATGTATAAAGTCACTTTAACTTTAAAGATAAGAACACCTAGGATGATCCACGAATTCCATTTGGGATATATATATATATATATATATATAAAACAATTGGTAGTATAACTAAAATTACAAAACAAAAAATAAAGTTATTATTCACAGTATAAAATAGACGTTAATATATAAAACATCTTAACGTCTAAATCTCCTTTCCCTGAAGTCCACTTAAAAGATCATAAAGGACCAAAAAAGAGAGTTGGAAACTCCACATTTATCCTGAAACTATAAAATGGCCACAATCCCGTTCCACAAGCCCCCAGAATGCCTACTAAAGATGAACTAATTGGAAGAGAATACCAAGTTCAAGACTCATCTCCCCTGTTTATGACTTAGATTTGTGGAAAAGAAATGGAAAAGTTTTTGAAGGTCCAACTAACACTCAATTTGGAAGAACAAAGGCTGGAAGTAGGACCCAACAAAGATGAGTAGCCATCAGTGGGAATGGCCAGGGCTACCATGTTAAAAGAAACATGGTGACCAATATTTCTGCTTTTCACTGAATACAGCTTTCTAGCCATTCCATTTAGGAATCATGACCTAGAGATACTGCTAATCTTGAAGAGAGATGCTGCTAAAGAATTTTCCAGCTAACGATTAAAGTCAATTTACTAAAGGAAAATGAGCACCTATTCAATAAACAAATGGCCCTTGATACATTGGTTTTTATACCGAATTAGCCTGTCCCAGACTATCCTGCCTAATTCCAGAGTTTGCAAGACTGGGTAGAACTCCAGTTGTTTCAACAAAATTGGAGGGTGGGTGTTGTGTGTGCTAAGATAATATACCCAAGCCTGCCATATTTCTCTCCTCAACTTCTCTTCCCCACCTCTTCATTCCATACAACCTAAACTATAAGCAGATCAATAATGAAACAAAAATATCCAATAGCAAGTCCTTAATGCAAAACTAAATTTCAACAAGTAGGCAAATAAAAAGGAAGAACTGCCAAAGATTTTCCATTCATAATATTTCTGGCAAGTAGCAGAAAGAAACAGCCTTAACTTATTTCAAAGATGAGTAAGCGGAAAAAAAATTATGCAAAAGTTCTGCAAAATATTTGACGAATGGAAAGAAATGTAACCAATAGAAAAGCAAATGAGGAATATATGTTGGAACAAGACTTACTGCAGGAAACAGCAGAAAATTTAAGCAAGGATCACTTTGTACTCCCCAGGAAATGAAATATAATATAAACACTATGAAAGAAGAGCCCAAAGAAGAAAAATTGAAAGACAAGAGAGCAAGGCAATAGGAAGGAAAGTGAGCTGACGACAGTAAAAAACAAAACAAAAAAAACCATTGCAGAATTTAAAACTACCTTTAGAAGACTGAGGAAGTGAATTTAGGTGGCAAAAATCTGAATTAGTGTCACAGAGATTAGGCTGATGAAAATTGCAGAAAACACAAAGGAAAGGGGCAAGGAAAATATACTGATTAGGAAAACAATTATATGTATCAAAGACAGATATTATATATCACGTAGAGATTAGGGGTTGTTTTTTAAAAGCATAAAAATGAAGTATTAAAACATTTAAGGATATAATAGAAGAAAACTTTACCAAAATAAGGAAATATCTAAATACGCAGATGTTTTGTGTTCTCATTGTCTGAACTCATTGTGTGAACTCATGAGGATCCAGAGAAATTTAATAGAGAACAATTAACTTTATGATGTATCCTCTTGCAGAGATTATTTAAAAACAAAGAAAAAATTCTAAAACCATCCCGACAGAAGAAACAGGTAAAAATTAATCTTGTTTCTGACTTCCCCTCAACAACATTAGACTCAAAAGAACAAACAATATTTACTGTGTTTTTGAGCAGAAAAGATGTGACCCCAAAATTCCATACCCAACTAAGATAGTTTTATATATAAAAGCACATGCAATTTTCAAATATTTAAGAACTCAGAATATATAATATTTCTATATGTATCCTGTAAAAAAATCAACTTGAGCTATAACCAAATCATAAAATGAATCAAAATAAGAAGTTCACAATGAAGAAGTTGTAATTAGAAAGAACTCAGATGAGCAACAGATCATTTTAAAAATAGAATTGAGCCTAAATAATAGAATTCTACAATAAAACTGTTACATTTTCTTTAAAAATTGCTACAGAAATATAATAAATATATTATAAATCTGGGAAGGAAAATTCCAGTTCATGGCAGATTGTGGAAAATATAAAATAAGAGGGGCTTCCCTGGTGGCACAGTGGTTGAGAATCTGCCTGCCGATGCAGGGGACATGGGTTTGTGCCCCGGTCCGGGAAGATCCCACATGCCGCGGAGCCGGTGGGCCAGTGAGCCGTGGCCGCCGAGCCTGCGCGTCCGGAGCCGGTGCTCCGCAACGGGAGAGGCCACAACAGTGAGAGGCCTGCCTGAGTGAGCCGTGGCCGCTGAGCCTGTGCGTCCAGAGCCTGTGCTCCGCAACAGGAGAGGCCACAACAGTGAGAGGCCCGCATACCACACACACACACACACACACAAAATATATATATATATATATATAAAATAAGAAGAGTAAAGGATGTAGAAAAAGTGCATTATTTTCATTGCCTTTCAGGGTGAAATAATCATTGTTTCACACACACACAAAAAAAGATTAAAAAGAGAATATATATGTAAATATTTTCCAAAGAAGGAGGGAAAAAGAAACTCAGACCTTTTAGCTAAAGATAGAAAGAATACCTATTCAAGCAATACTTGAATCTGTTACAAACACTTAGAAATGTTTTATAAAATCTAATGATAAAAAAGGAATGCATAGCTAAGATCTCAATAAAGAAAGGGAAAGCCCCAGTTACCAGAAATGAGGAACATACTGAAAAAAAAGAGCAGGAAGTGTGTGCTCTGACTGAAAGCAGCTCACCTGTAATACATTATCATCCTGGTAACCGAGAAGTTTGCTTTTGATTTCTAAGCAGGGAATGAAAGAGGCAGACTGGGTTCCCAGAGAGACAGAGTTGGAATTAGAATTCCTGCATAAAGCTTTTTTTGTTGTTAAAAACTAAATATGTGAACTAGAAAAACAAAGACCCGCACACCTGCACAATGCAATTGTTTGTCTCTGCCTGAGATCTGGGTGAAAGAATTTCAATCTAAAACCATTGCTTCATTTGGGTTTACCCAAATGTTACCCATACTAAGTGGTCCTAAAACTAAGATAAAGCTTGGTCCCTGGCTAATGATGCTAACATGGCAGGAAAGTGCTAACTATTCTAGTTCCATAAAAACCTCAAAGAAAAGGAATCTCACTAAGAATGAGCATAAAATTAAAAATTGCAAAACACTTGAGGAATTCACCATGAATATGTCTCAGTAGATACAACTAATGGAAGGATTATTAAACAATAATCAGAAAGAGAACATAAAATAAGCAATTTAACATCATGAAGGACATGAAAGGGTGAATCAAGACACTGAGAAAAGAGTGATGATAAATGAAGTAAACTTTTATCTAAAGAACCAGTAGAACTATGAGGGAAAAAATTCAGTTGACCTTTGAACAACAGAGGTTTGAACTGCACAGATCCACTTAAACACGGATATTTGTCAATTGTAAATACTACAGTCCTACACAATCCATGGTTGGTTGAATCCAAGGATCTGGAGAGACCTCCAATACAGAGGGCCAACCATAAGTTACACTTAGATTAACCCCAGAGTTGTTCAAGGGTCAATGGTATAGTCACTGATATCAAAATAATCAGCGGATGGGTCAAATGACAAGATTATACATGGCTAAAGAGAGAATCGATGATCTGGAATACCATTCTGATAAAATTATCCACTGAAAGATGAAGAGTTGGAAACCTTGAAACAGAAATTAGAAGACCTTAGAAAAGCTTAAGAAGACCCATATTGCTGTTACCTACTTCTGCACTGCAAACCATGCCAACACCTAGTGGTTTAAAATAATAATATTTTATTATACCTAAAGATTTTGTGGCTCAGGAATTCAGACAGTTCTCATCTGGGTGATACTAATATTTCACATGGTGTCAAATGTGGTCTGAAGGGTTCAATGTGGCTTCACTCACATGTCTTGCCCTTTGATGGGGATAATTCAAAGGATGAGTTCAGCTGAAGCTGTCAGCTGGAGTACCCACATACTTAGTCTCTCAAGCACAGTGATCTCAGGGCAGCCAGATTTCTAACTTAGTGGACAACAGTTCCCATCAAAGATGTTCTAAGAGGCCTGGGCAGAAGCTGCAAGTTTCTTAGGATCTAGTCTCAGAAGTGTCAGAACATTACTTCTGCTGGATTCTATTGGTCATACAAGTTCCTAAGCCTAGCATATGTTCAATGGGAGAGGAATTAGACTCTATCCAATTCTGACACCAACTCCAATGTGTGTGTGTGTGGTTCTCTTTTCCACACCGCCACGCAGTTAACTCAATTCTGACACTGTCTACCAGGACACAGCATCAGATCCTGACAGCATCAGATCCCACAGGTTAAGACTGCCTACAAAACTGCCCACCTCAGACACCAATAGCAAGTCCATGTTTTCCCTTGTGCTTCTAACCAACTGGCTATAGATCAGAGGCTCCAACAACCCCCTCCTGAGGTTTGATTAATTTGCCAGAGCAGATCACAGAACTCAGAGAAATATTTTACTTACAAATTGCCAGTTTATTATAAAAGGATGTAACTCAGGAACAGCCAGATGGAAGAGATGCATAAGGTAAGGTATGTGGGAAGGGGCACAGAGCTTCCATGCAATCTTGAGTGCACCCCTCTGCCCCAAACCTCTACACATTCACCAACTCAGAATCTCTTCAAACCCCATCCTGTTGGGTTTTTATGGAGGCTTTATTACATAGGCAATATTGATCAAATGATTGGCCATTGGTGATTGATTCAACCTCTATCACCTCTCCCCTTTAGAGGTCGGAGGTAGACTGAAAGTTCCAGACCTCCAATCACATGGTTGGTTCCCCTGGCAAGCAGCCCCCATCCAGGATGACTAAAAATACATCCAAATCTAGATACACTGTAATAAAACTTCAGAACCCCAAAGAAAAAGTCTTAGAAGCAATCAAAGAGAAAAGACGTGTAACTTACAAAGAAATGGTAATTAGATTACAGCATATTCCTATAAGCAAAAATAAATACCTAAGTTAACTGAATCTTCAAAGTGCCAGGGGAAATACCGTCATTCTTAAATTCTATATCTGCCTAAACTGTCATGCAAAGATGAGGATAAACTAAAAAGTGTTTTAAAAGACTGAAAAAATTTACCACCCACAGATCTTTGTTGGGAAAAAAACAAAACAAAACACTGTAAATGGTATATTCCAGAAAAGAAGAAATTGACCCCAGAAGGAAGGAGTGAGATGAAGAATAATGGTGCAGAAGCAAAATGGCAAACCAGCAGTGACTATATAAAACAAAATAATGATGACTAATCTGTGAAAGGAACTACAAAATGAGATTGAACGAAAACAACAGACAGTAATAACAAGAACAGGAGCTATCACAATTAAACCATTTAGAAGGTCAGTAGAATTAGTAACTACTTTTATACATTGTTAAGTCAAATATGCATTTTTTAAATGTTAAGACATCCACTGTAGTACATGAGGTGTTAATTAATTCAATTGTGGGAATCCTTTCACAACGTAAAATATATTAAAAATCATCACGTTGTACACTTTAAATATATTACAACTCTATTTGTCAATTATACCTCAATAAAGCTGGGAAAAAAAGACATCCCTTATAAAGTAAAAATATGATAACTCTTAACTAGTGGAGGAGAAAAGAGAATAGAGAAAAATCATCCCATTCAACAGGGGACAGAAAAGGAGTGGAAGAAAAAGTAACTAGAAGTCAAAAATAAAGCACAAAATAAGATGGTATAAATAAACTCAAACATATCAGTTATTAAAATAAATATAATAAACAAAACTTACCAGTTAAAAGAAACTCACAGATTAGGTAAAAATAAACAAAATGGCACAGAAAAGATGAAAATAACAGTATGTAAAATGATATACAAAAGAAATACCAACCAAAAGAAAGCTTAAAAATATCAGACGAAACAGACACAGAGATAGAAAGTACTATTAGAAATAAAGAAAATCGTTTCAGAATAAAAGGCATAACTCTCTAGGTAAAAATAAAAATCCTGAATTTATAAAGAACAAACAGCAACATAACCTCAAACTATGCAAAATAAATTTGATACATTCAACACACCTTTTTCTAAAGGAGGCAAAATATTAGAAAAAAAAAATGGATTGAACAACACAATTTGAAAAAACACAGTCTTCTCAATCTAATCCAGAATACCTCTGAAAACTGGCCACATTCTACTCCACCAAACGTGTCCTGACAAATCCCGAAGAATGGGTATTACAGAGATCTTATTCTCTCTTTGATCACAAATCAGGAAAATCAGAAACCAATAACAGAAAGACTAATAAAACTATCCTCACACTTAAAAACGCTTTCAAATAATTCATAGGTCAAAGAATCATCTTAAATAAATTTTCAAAATATTTAGACAAAACCAATAATGAAAGACAACATATCAAATTGTAGGCTGTAGTGAAAGCAGGAAAATGTACAGCCTTAAATGCACATATTAAAAAGTTTTAAAAAAAGAAAAAAGGAAAACCAATGAGTTAAGCATCCAAATCGAGATGCTGGGGAAACAAAGCAGAGTAAACCCAAAGAATGTGAAATATAACCCAAAATGGAGAAAATTGGTAGATCAGTCAAAGGAACCTATTCTCCAAATAATAGGTTATCTTAACCCAGGTCTTTCTCCTTAAATCTCCAAAAGCAAAGGTGAGACAGCAGCTTTTGTGCAGCTAGTTTGTTTAACAATAAATCCAAACATTTGTTCTGTACATCTGTGTCTCTATTCCTGCCCTGCAAACTGGTTCATCTGTACCATTTTTCTAGGTTCCACATATATGCGTTAATATATTTGTTTTTCTCTTTCTGACTTACTTCACTCTGTATGACAGTCTGTAGATCCATCCACATCTCTACAAAAGACTCAGTTTCGTTCCTTTTTATGGCTGAGTAATATTCCATTGTATATATGCACCACATCTTCTTTACCCATTCGTCTGTCGATGGGCATTTAGGTTGCTTCCATTCCATTGCTTCCATTCCACTATTTACAATACCTGGCTATTGTAAATAGTGCTGCAATGAACATTGGGGTGCATGTGTCTCTTCCCATTTTTTGATTGGGTTGTTTGCTTTTTTGACATTGAGCTGCATGAGCTGTTTAAATATTTTGGAGATTAATCCTTTGTCCATTGATGCGTTTGCAAATATTTTCTCCCATTCTGAGGGCTGTCTTTTTGTCTTGTTTGTAGTTTCCTTTGCTTTGCAAAAGCTTTTAAGTTTCATTAGATCCCATTTGTTTATTTTTGTTTTCATTTCCATTACTCTAGGAGGTGGATCAAAAAGAATCTTGCTGTGATTTATGTCAAAGAATGTTCTGCCTATGTTTTCCTCTAAGAGTTTTATAGTGTCCGGTCTTCCATTTAGGCCTCTAATCCATTTTGAGTTTATTTTTATGTATGGTGTTAGGGAGTGCTCTAATTTCATTCTTTTACATGTAGCCGTCCAGTTTTCCCAGCACCACTTATTGAAGAGGCTGTCTTTTCTCCATTGTATCTCCTTGCCTCCTTTGTCATAGATTAGTTGACCATAGGTGCGTGGGGTTATCTCTG
>NC_041224.1:9855603-9865450 GCF_002837175.3 Physeter macrocephalus | reverse complement strand
ATTTTTTGTTCTAGTTCTGTAAAAAATGCCAGTGGTAGTTTGATAGGGATTGCATTGAATCTGTAGATTGCTTTAGGTAGTAGAGTCATTTTCACAATGTTGATTCTTCCAATCCAAGACCATGGTATATCTCTTCATCTGTTTGTGTCATCTTTGATTTCTTTCATCAGTATCTTATAGTTTTCTGAGTACAGGTCTTTTACCTCCTTAGGTAGGTTTATTTCTAGGTATTTTACCCTTTTTGTTGCAGGTGAATGAGATTGTTTCCTTAATTTCTCTTTCTGATCGTTCATTGTCAGTGTATAGGAATGCAAGAGATTTCAGTGCATTTATTTTGTATCCTACAACTTTACCAAATTCATAGCTCTAGTAGTTTTCTGGAAGCATCTTTAGGATTCTCTATGTATAATATCACCATGTCATCTGCAAACAGTGACAGTTTTACTTCTTCTTTTCCAATTTGTATTCCAGATGTAGAGAACAAACGTATGGACACCAAGTGGGGAAAGTGGCAGGGGGTGGTGGTGGTGGTGGTGGTGGTGGTGGTGGTGGTGGTATGAATTGGGAGATTGCGACTGACATGTATACACTAATATGTAAAAAATGGATAACTAATAAGAACCTGCTGTATAAAAAAATAAATAAAATAAAATTCAAAAAAAATAAGTATTCATAAAAAAAAAACCAATAAATCCCTGGGATCAGGAGGGAGAAACTGGGGAAAGGAAAGCAGAGGTGAGAAAGCCAGTGTAAAAGTACATCACTGACTCCATGAATTTGACTCTTCTAGGTACCTCGTATAAGTGGAATCAAACAGTGTTTGTCTGCACCTACTGTACATTGGAATGCATTTTCAAGGTTAACTTAATATATGTCCTACAAACAGACTATACCTTCTGTTTTTTTCCCTGTGCTATACAGTAGGTCCTCATTAGTTACCTATTTTATACATAGTAGTGTATATATGTCAATCCCAGTCTCCCAATTTATCCCACCGGCCTTTCCCCCCCTTGGCGTCCATATGTGTTTTCTCTACGTCTGTATCTCTCTTTCTGCTTTGCAAATAAGTTCATCTGTACCATTTTTCTAGATTCCACATATATGCGTTAATATACGATATTTGTTTTTCTCTTTCTGACTTACTTCATGGGGTGGGGGGAAGGGAATGGGGAGTTAGTGTTTAATGGGGACAGAGTTTCAGTTCAGGAAGGTGAAAAATTCAGGAGATGGATGATGGTGAGAGTTGCACAACAATGTGAATGTACTTAATGCCACTGAACTGGACAATTAAATATGGTTAACATAGTATGCTTTATATTATGCGACTTTTACCACAATAAAAAAAATTAAAAATAAATACTTTCTGTAAAAAAAAAAAAAACCTACGTCACTGAACTGGGAACCCCTGTGGATGTAGGGATCATGCCAGGGATTTTCTGATGAACCTCGTAGCACATCTCAGTACAGTCGTCCCTCAGTATCCCAGAAGGATTGGTTCCAGGACTCCCACAGATACCAAAATCTGCGGACGTTCAAGTCCCTCATACAGATCAATTTTCAATACATGAACCCACAGATGTGGACCAACTGAATTGTCCACCTGGGGGAGGGCTGGCGTTTCTCCATCAGCCCCTGTTGCACAGTGCACTTTCAGATTTCACAGAATGAGTGCAGGTGCCCTGCAGTGGTACCCAGACCCCATCAGACTTCACATCACAGGAGAGTGCTCCCTTATTAATAAGTTCTCCCTTCTTCCATCGTATATTCTGCCTTGTCTGCTCCAGCATTTTCAAGATCCACTCCCAAATGTGCTCCCTTGGCTTTCTGCCAGTAGGTACTACAATTTGTTTGATATGTATGCTCCTTCCTCCTAAAGTACAGACTTGTATTTTCTTGCTTAAGCCATGCTGTGACTTGACCCTGGTTAGTAGTCTGGAGGCAATGATGGGGGCAAGGGCAGAGCTGAAGGAGGAAGAACATCATAATGAGAGGTATCTGCCTCTCTCGAGGTCTTTGCCTGTATCTAGGCAAGGTGAAGCTCCTCTCTCTTACCGGGGTGGTAGGGCAGGGGTGGAGGGCTGCTTCCGCCAGCCCAGAGAGTTTAGGGGAACCTGGGCGTTCAAGATTCTCGGGTCTCAACGTCCTACTCCTTTCCTATCATGATCTTGGCATTTGCACAGGAAGCCTGTCAAGGCTGTAGATCCAATTCTCTTTGTAGCTCTGCCACCCACACAATTCAGTCCTGGGCCAACATGTTCTGCAGCCACAAGTGATGACACCTTCTTTTATTTTATTTTTTATTGAAGTAGAGTTGATTTACAATGTTGTGTTAATTTTGCTGTTCAGAAAGTGACTCAGTTATACATATATATACATTTTTTAAAAATATTCTTTTCCATGATGGTTTATCCCAGGATATTGAATACAGTTCCCTGTGCTCTACAGTAGGACCTTGTTGTTCATCCATTCTCTATATAATAGTTTACATCCGCTAATCCCGAACTCCCACTGCATCCCTCCCCGACCCTCACCCCTTGGCAACCACAAGTCTGTTCTCTAAGTCTGTGAGTCTGTTTCTGTTTCGTAGATAAATTCATTTGTGTCACATCTGAGATTCCACATATAAGTGATATCCTATGGCATTTGTCTTTCTCTTTCTGACTTACTTCACTTAGTATGATCATCTCCAGTTGCATCCATGTTGCTGCAAATGGCATCATTTCATTCTTTTTGATGGCTGAGTAGTATTGCACTGTATACAGGTACCACCTCTTCTTTATCCATTCATCTGTTGATGGACGTTTAGGCTGTTTCCATGTCTTGGCTGTTGTGAACAGGGCTGCTATGAACACAGGGGTGCGTGTGATGATCTCTTCTTTAAATCCTGCCAGGAGGTGCTCCAGTTTTCAAAGCCTGCACTGAGTTGATAATTAGCTCTTAAAGCATTAACTCAAACCAGCCTATCTGTGATCCATGCCACGTACTAGTCAAAGGCCCTACCTGTCTCTTAAGTGAAAGCTTCATCTTCAACTGAGCTTTGCTCCAAGCCATTGCGGTGAGTGTCTGGGTAACTGTGATGTCAAGGGTGCTCCCCACTCCACCTACTACCAGCAATGGGTCCCTGCTACCGTCTGACTGGTAAGTGGTTCATGCTTTCTAGGGCCACTTTTGATGCCGCCTCTTGACCTACCCACCACCTTGCCCACCTGAAGGAAAGCCCGAGGCAAAGGCTTGCAAGTAGGAAGCTTATTTGAGAAGCGACCCCAGAAGCAGTACTAAGGGATGTGGAAAGAGAAACCATGATTTGGTTGGTCCATTCTACGGGAATCTGGAGCTTAATCCCGGCAGGCACCCTCTAAAGAACCATCTGAGATGCACCTGAGAATGGTCCATCTGAAGGCCAGGCAGGGGAGGCACTTATTCATCAGCTTGCGTCCGTCTGTCAAGGGTCGTCTCCTGAGCTGTAAGCTCCCTCTCGGGTTGCATGGAAGTGGGCAGCAGGTGGGTTCCGGCAGGAACAGGACCACATACCCTGGCATCAGAGACGGCCCAGGAAGAAAACTGGAAACACACAGAGCAACTGAAACATGCAAACATACAAACATACAGAAACATGCAAGTTCACAACTGCACAAATATGGAAATCTCAGCAGTGGGTGCCAGATAACAAACCGTGTCGTCACAGGAATTAACCCATGAGGTAAAGTGATGAAATCCAGTGGTGAAGAAACAACTTTCAAGGTGAACTACCTGGGTCCTACTCATCGGCTACAGAATTTGGGGCAAGACACTTAGTCTTTCTGTGCCTCAATTTCCCCTTATTTCAAACGGGGATAATAGTATCAGGGTTTCCCTGGTGGCACAGTGGTTAAGAATCCCCCTGCCAGTGCAGGGGACATGGGTTTGAGCCCTGGTCCTGGAAGATCCCACATGCCACGGAGCAACTAAGCCCGTGCGCCACAACTACTGAGCCTGCGCTCTAGAGCCCGCGAGTCACAACTACTGAGCCTGCGAGCCGCAACTACTGAGCCCGCGTGCCTAGAGCCCATGCTCCCAACAAGAGAAGCCACCGCAATGAGAAGCCCGTGCACCACAATGAAGAGCAGCCCCCGCTCGCCACAACTAGAGAAAGCCCACATGCAGCAACGAAGACCCAACACAGCCAAAAATAAATAAATAAATAAATTAAAATAGTAATAGTAATAATAGTATCTACGTCAGCTTGTTTTTATAATGCTTAAATGAGCTATATTATGCAAAGACGTTAGGAGAATGCCAGGCATATCATACACATGCTATGTGTTTGGTATTACACTTTCAGCAGCCGCCAAGGAAGCTAGAAGGCAACGGACTAACAGCTTCAAAATTCTGAGCCGAAATTATTACCAACCTAGAATTTTATACCAAGTAAGAAAGGAGAAACTGCCTAACTGCCCTTCAGGAGGAGAATGATAAATGATTTGTCAGTTACTCATTCAGCAATTAAAATGAATGAACAAGGCAACATACCATAAATCTCAAGAACTACATTAAAAGAACCATTAGCACTGTATGATTCCAACTCTATGACATTCTGGAAAAGGCAAAGCTATAAAGACATTAAAAAGATCACTGGTTGCCAGGAGTTAGTGAGGAGGGGAGGATGAACAGGCAGAGCACAGAGGATATTTCGGGCAGTGAAAATACTCTGTGTGATACTATAATGATGGATACATGTCATTACACATTTGCCTAAACCCACAGAATGTACAACACCAAGCATGAACCCTAATGTGAACTCTGGACTTTGAGGGATAATGGTGTCAATACAGGTTCATTAATTGTAACAAATATACCATCTGGTAGGGGATTTTGATAATGGGAGAGGCAGGGGGTATGTGGGAAATCTCTGTACCTTCTTCTCAACTTTGCTCTCAACCTAAAAGAGCTTTGAAAAAAAAAGTCTTTTTAAAAAATATATATATATGAAGTTTGTCTTTTTTAAAAAAAGTACTGGCATTTATTCTCACGATGGAAAGATGGTTCACCACGAGGAAAATCTAATTTTATTTATCATATTATGTGATTATTGCAGGAAAGCCACAATCATCTTAGCCAAGGAAAATGAGGCATTTAATAAAATTTGGCAACATTTCTGAGATTTTTAAAAAATCCTTAGTAAAACAGGATTTGACAGCAGCTTCTAGGAAAATGACAGGAAAAAATAAACATCTTGAATCAAAAGGCAACCTCATGGTTTATTAATTGTTTAATAAAAACAATTTCTTTCTAATCGGGGATGAGGCAAGTTGTCAATAAATATTTGCTGAGTGAAGTGCATTTATGATCCTGTGCACGTTCCTGACGTGACAACTGACTGCTCAACACGCTAAAAAACAGTTAAAAACTTTGAACCCAAATGGAGCCATGTAAAAATACTCAACACTTTCGTCCATAGTTTAAAAACCAGTATCTATTGCAAGCTGTCTATCGTTCTATTTTGATATTTAGCACCCAACATTAGGATTGATATTATAGCTATCTCTGAAACTGGAGAAGAGAAAATTTTAAAATAAGTCTGATTTTACAGTCAGTAGCAATTAAGCAGAATGCTATTCCTTACTACTCATTTATATCACCAGTTTGATCCCTGTCTACATTCACGTAGATTTTAGACGTAGTAGAAAGTTTCTAGCTGTGTTGGCACAAGTGAGTCAACTTTCACTTTCACGGGCACGTCAGAATGCTTAAGGGCATCTTTCTCCCAGACGTGTCTCTAGAACATGGTCTTATAATTCAAAATTGAGGGAAAATATTTAGAAATATTTTGGAATCAGGCATAAACTTCAACTAGCTTCCTTCCCGTCTCCTTCGTAGCCTTCTTCTGCTGCAGCGTGATGAAGGGGACACAGGTCTTCCCCCACTTACACGAGGGTCACATCCTGGATAAACGCATCCTAAGTTGAAAATATCCTGTCAAAAATGCATCTAATACTCCTAACCTACCAAACACCATAGCTTAGCCTCACCCACCTTACACATGCTCAGAACACGTGGGTCACCTACAGTGGGGCAGCATCATCTAGCCCACAGCCTGTTTTACAATAACGTGTAGACTATCTCATGTAATTTATTGAATACTGTACTGAAGGTGAAAAACAGAACGGTTGTCTGGGTCCAGAATGGTTGTCGTGATCGCGTGGCTGACTGGGGACACTGCCCAGCATCGTGAGAGAATATCTACCATGTGTCGCTAGCCTGGGAAAAAGATCAAAGTTCAGAACTTGAAGGTTTTGCACCACTGTAAAGTCAAAAAATCTTAACCAAACCATTGTAAGCCTGGGACCGACTGTACACACGATACACTTGTGAAACACGAGATGAAATGATTTGGCCACAGTGCCTTTGCACTGGCAATTCTGTTCCCTCTGCCAGAGAAACTGTTCCTTCAGATATGCCCATGGCTGACTCGCTCTTCCTTTAGTCTGATCAAATACTACCCTAATAAAATAAGAACTACCCCTCAGGTCCAGATGAACAGCACTTCTTACCTCCTTCGTTTGCTTTATGTTTTCTACAGTACTCATCCCCACCAGATACATAATATATTTATTTGTATATTGTCAATCTCTCCTGATTACAAGAGAAGCTTCATAAAGGCACAGACGTTGCTTATTTTGCCCTATTCCTGCATCCCAGGTGCCTAGAACACACAGGAGGTACAAAATAAATATTTGTTAAATAAATGCATGTAATTCTAGAGTATCTAGACATTTTTCTGTAGCTAACCCAACTACTGCTAAAAAATTCCAGTGGTCTTTAGAAATGCTGGGCACGATAACAGTAGTAATACAAGTACAAAATATAAGGAGAAGATTTAGGTACTAAACAATGCAGAATAAAGTATAATGAAAGCCTAGAGAAATGTACTGGCCACAGACTGAAATTTTCAGCAAGTTATTTTCCTATGAAAACACTTCTTCCCGTTAAAAATTTCAATGGGAAATACTTCTTTGGAAAAGATGACAATATGTAAATAAAGAACTAACATTTTAATAGATCACTCCCTGATCCTCCTATTCGATACTCAGAGCACTCTGCTACAACAGAAAGAGCATGAGGGGTTTTAAAAAAATTTTTATTGGATTATAGATAATTTACCATGCTGCGTGAGTTTCAGGTGTACAACAAAATGACTCAGTTATACATATAGTTATACCCAGTCTTTTTTTAGATTCTTTTCCCATATAGGCCATTACAGAGTATTGAACAGAGTTCCCTGTGCTATCCAGTAGGTCCTTATCAGTTATCTATTCTATATATAGCAGTGTGTAAATGTCCATCCCAATCTCCAATTTACCCCTCCCCCTCCTTTCCCTGCTGGTAACCATAAGTTTGTTTTCTACATCTGTAATTCTATTTTTGTTTTGTAGACAAGTTTGCTTGTACCCTTTTTTTAGATTCCACATATAAGCAGTATCTGATGATATTTGCCTTTCTCTGTCTGACTTCCTTCACTCAGTATGACAATCTGTAGGTCCATCCATGTGGCTGCAAAGGGCATGATTTCATTCTTGTTTATGGCTGAGTCATAGTCCACTGTGTGTGTGTGTGTGTGTGTGTGTGTGTGTGTGTGTGTGTGTGTGTGTACACCGCATCTTCTTTATCATTCCTCTGTCGATGGGCATTTAGGCTGCTTCCATGTCCTGGCTATTGTGAATAGGTACATGAGGGTTTTATTCAAACCAACCTGGTATGTATCCTGGTTCTGCCACTAAGTGGGGGTGACTCTCAGCAGGCTACTTAACCTCTCTGACTTTCTTCATCGGAAAGTAGGGTAAATGAAGCTAATACAGACTCTATTCCTCCTCCTGGGTTCTCTAAGTGGAGGGGACCATCAGCCAGCAAGTGGCCCAAGCCAGAAACCGAGTGTCGTCCTTCACACTTCTGCTTCCTCACCACCACCACTCATGCCCCTGATCAACAGACCACTTCAGTTCTGCATGATGCACACACCTCTTGAATCCACTCTTCCCTCTCCATCCAGGCTGCCACCTGCCACTTCTGTGACCCTGGGCACCACCGCCTCTCTTTCACGAGATGATTGCAGGAGCCTCTTACGGGCCTGTGATCCAGGTCTGGCCCATCACACCCTCACCTCCAAGACATACTGAGGAAGTCATACCAAGCTGCAGGGACAGCCGGGAAATTACTCAACACGGTGGCAGTGGCATCCGTGACGAATGGTATCGATTGCAAAGCCCTGGCAAGACTGTCCCTGCTTCCTGGTCTCCACTGGTTCATATCCATTTTCCAAGCTCTGTTCTCTAGTCCTCCTGATATTTCCAGAACTGGCCGATAAAGGTGCTTCCACTCAGTTCCACTCCGGCCCATGTCAATTACTCATGCCGGCACCCGAAAGCACCGCCTGGCACATCACGCAACACGTGCCCCCTCCAACTCCTGCAAGCCCTCCTCTCACTGCGTGTGGCCTCGCGTTAACACCCACCCTTATTGCTTTGGGATGGCGCACGCTTACCAGCCCAGCTTCCTCTTACCTTCTTATACTCCTGCCACACTTAGCCTCCTGCCGTTGGGCTAACACGGCTTGTCTTCTCTTGCTTCTGGACATGCTTTATTGTCTCTGCCTAAAATCCTCCCCATTTGCATGCAAACTTCCTTCTCTTTCATTGCCAGAGGGCTCACACGGTCAGAGGCGGCTCTACAGCTGCATTTTTACTACAGCCTCACGAAGAGACCCTTTTGACATTAGCTGCAGTTAGAAAAATCCTCGGGCAGGACCCAGTTTGGGCCACGAGCTCACCTTTCTCATAAGAGGAGCTGTGATTATCTAACCAAGGTCTTGTGCCCCCCCGCCCCGCCGTGTGGCCCCGGGAGACAGGGGTGTCGGGGTGGGGGGCGGTCTCCTCTGCCCCCTGGTGGTGTACATTCTCCAGGTAGATTACCCAATATTTTATAGTTTACCTTAAAACTATTTTACCTTGAACAACACGAATTTGAACTTCACGGGTCCACTAATATGTGGGGTTGTTTCAATAGTAAATGCTACAGTACTACACGATGCAAGGTTGGTTGAATCCTGGGTGCAGAACATAGGAAACAGAGGAACGTCAGACACGGAGGGCTGACTTTAAGTTGGAGGCAGATTTTTGACTGTGCAGAGGTTGGCATCTCTAACCCCCGCGTTGTTCAAGGGTCAACTGTACTTAGAAAAAGAATTTCTGATTGTGATTGAGAGGTGTAAAGGAGAGAGAGAATTGGGGGGTGGCATCAGGCATTTCTGCAGAAAACAATAAGGGAAGAGTGCTATCATAAAAACAGCTGTTTTGGTAGATTGCCTATCTCCAAGAACCTAGTGTACAGCACAGGGAACTCTACTCAACACTCTGTAACGACCTATATGGGAAAAGAATCTAAATAAGAGTGGATACATGTATATGTATAACTGACTCACTTTGCTGTACACCTGAAACTAACACAACATTGTAAATCAACCATACTCCAATAAAAATTTTTAAAGAGAAGAAAACAAGAAGTACGAAGGTGCTTATGTTTATACCTCAAGCTGTAACAATTTAACTTTTTAAATAAGTACAAAATAGATATTAAACATTGAACAAGAGACCTGGACCCTTTCCATTTCTGAATATTGATAGACAAGGTGCAGGTGGTCCCGTCTGAGCTAATCATTCTGAAAATTGAAAGCAATTCTTTTTTTTTTTTTTTTTTTTTGTGGTACGCGGGCTTCTCACCGCTGTGGCCTCTCCCGTTGCGGAGCACAGGCTCCGGACGCACAGGCTCAGTGGCCATGGCTCACGGGCCCAGCCGCTCCGCGGCATGTGGGATC
>NC_041224.1:9844887-9855529 GCF_002837175.3 Physeter macrocephalus | reverse complement strand
TCCCCTGCATCGGCAGGTGGACTCGCAACCACTGCGCCACCAGGGAAGCCCTGAACGCAATTCTTTAGTACTTCGAGAATAGCCCTCATTTTTACATACTAGGGAACAAGGACCTGTAATAGCTTCTTTAGCTCGTTAACCATCACCTGCTTAATACCTGCTTGCTGTTCTCCACGCTTTGCTCCCACCAGCCCTTTCACTAACCCAATCTCCACATCAAATGTCTTCTTGCTCCTTTCTCCAGTACCAAAAGGGGAAAGGAAAAACTGAATGTGGTGTGGAAAGCACACCTTGGAAAAGAAAAATCTGTTCACCTAGAGAAGTGAAATACAGAAACCACAGTGACTTACAAACCGCTCCAGGTTAGATATTCATTAGAAGCAAAAACATGAACTATTGTGGATCTAAATATATAACTCATCCTGTGCAAAGGTCTTCCAAAGTAAGAAACCCAGGAACCTGTCAAGTATTTATGTTGTTCTTCTAAATACATGTTTTATTTACCGTAAAATATATAAAAATTTACTTTTTTTTCTAAAAACATACTGTAAATTATTCACAGTCCAGTACATTTCACCATTTCTTTCTGCAGGTAAAATAGGTTTCTTGGATCACTAGCAATGTTTTAATAAAGCAATCCTGAGGTCCTAGGAAAGCACAATTCAGTAAAAGCCAACACTCACACAGGAGACCTAATTGTTCCAAAAGCTATGTATGAAAAACTGGACATCTCTACGGAAAAATCAAAGGTAGTCATTTAGGGATTAGCAAATAGCACTAGTATGGTGAGAAAATAGCACAGAAATTAAGTATTTATTCTTCTGTACTCTACTAGAGTAGGGGATGTAAAATTACCATTTGGAAGCATTTTTGGTCTTGTGATCTAGTCACAAGAACGGCACTGGAATTTCTAAGTCAAAACCATTCTGATAACTTCTGATAACAAAGAAAATCCTTGACGAATAAAACGCTTCATTACAGACGCTTTCTCTTTTTAGTCATTGTCTTTTCCATTCTGTTATATATGGACATGGAAATAGTATTCACTGGTATGGAGGCCCCTGCTTAATATTCATATTTCACCTCTAAGTCATCATCCTTTAAGAGAACATTTTCTTATTCTCTTACATTCATGGAATGACTTAGCATGGCTCCAGACCAAATACATGGACCACCGTACTGTTGCAACTCACGGACGTTGTAAACTAGAATTCTTATTCTTTTAGAGTCTACATGATGTGCCAATGGTAATTTCACCTTTAAATTAGGAGACAGCCATACGTTTACCCACCTTAATTAATTTTCCCTTGGAAAATGTTCCTTTAATGATGTTTTGCATATCTGAATGAGTCCCATTTTCCACCTGTGTTCAAAGGCACCTGATGCTGAGAGGTTGATTATCTGGGTTAGAGAAAGGATACACTTATATTTCACTAACTTTGATCATGGACCTTACATGTTCCACATCACTGACGTTTAACAAGCTATTTTATCACTTTATTAACTCTATGAAGACTTTTCAATGACGTTTATGGATATGTAATTAAAATATAAATTTAATCAAATTTATATTATAACTAAAATTATGGAGCTGAGACAACTTGGTCTTCTTTTTGTGGTTTCTCCGAGGAGCTTGAGGTACTAACTCTGACCCTCGCAGTCAGTTAACTTCACTGTTTTTCTTCCTCAGGCACTTTTATTTGTTTCTCTTTAACAGTTTTCTCTGACCACTTTGGTCTGCTCAGTTAAATTTCCAACGTGCACATAAAATAAAAGTTTGAAGGACTTACTCAGGTCATTGGAGCCAATACCAGGCTTTGTGTCTGGGTTACTGGAACCCCGCCAGCAGATCCGGGATTCTCTTTTCTGCTTTATCCAAATAGCAGCCTAATTATCCTTTCTCTTCCAGCTGCAAAAGCCCAGCCAGTGGGAAGTGAAATGATTTTTCCCTAGTCCCAAAGCAAGTTATTAGCAGCTGTGGACCCAGGAATCTCTGCTGTCTCCGTGGGTTATCTCTGCTCATTAGATATTACCCCACGTGCCATGGAGTTGGAAGGGCATATTTTTCCATGCTCCTTCCTGAAATCAGCTGCATGTTGCTGCAGTTACTGATTATATTCCACCTTGGAAGCACTGATTTTGCCCTATTTAAAATCTGTTCCAGAAAAGAGGTTAAATACATACAAAAACATTAGGGCATGACTGGAGCTTATATTTTCCGTGAAAATACCTTAAAAATTAAAAGATTTTTATTCTGAGGTGTTTTTTTTTTTAAGTCAGTCTAACATAAGAATTTGTCAGTGATACAGGGATAGAGATATAGGCCAGTGCCTCCAAAAAATGTCTAGGTATTTAATTAAAAGCAAGGATGGCTAGAGGAGTAAAATTAAATACAAGAGATTGCAAAATCTAAAATGACAGATGAAGGATGAGTTGCCATTTTAAGAATACACCTTTTTATAGTCAGTCATCAAGTTTAAGCAGAGCTGAACCCATGAATACCATCCAACACAGGTAGGAAAGATTCCTCTGCTATGAAACAAGACCATACAACACACACCTGAGGGAAGGGACATTCCTAATGCCTTTTCCACATCAGCTAATTTTTTTTTTTTTTTTTTTTTTTTTTTTTTTTTGGCTGTGTGGCTTGTGGGATCTTAGTTCCCCTACCAAGGTTTGAACCTGGGCCCCGGCAGTGAGAGCACCAAGTCCTAACCATAGGACCATGAGGGAATTCCCAGATCAGCTAATTTTTAATAAAGCACACTTTCAGAATTTATAATGTTTCAATACAGACACTGGAGTGACATGAATTAATTTAAACCAAACACAATAATAAATGATAGTTCTCACACACTTTTTTGTTTCCAGGAATGACCAATTAACCTTATTTCACTGATTTTTATGTTTCTAGATATTTAAGAAATTTCAAATTTCTGATTTTTCTTATGTCCTTTTTAATAGTGCTTTTCATTTAAGGAAATATATAAAGCCCATAGCTTTTCTGTTTGGAAGGCCAAGCTCCCTGAGGGCAGGAGTGTTACCTGCCTTGTTCACCCTCTGTCCCTGGCACTGAGAGCCACACTGTGACTTAAGTAGGTGACAGCAAATGTTTGCAGAATGAATGACATGAGAGGACATATATAAAACACAGATTAAGAGTTCACCTGCAAAATATGCATTCTTATGATGCCTTCCAAGTATAAATAAATTTCACACTATCTTGAGCTTTTACAAAACGAAGTGACTTCTTGAATATGAAAAGAACAGATCTGTGGAATTCACTAGAGCAGCAAACACACAGAGCAAACTATTTTCTTCTGAGGCCACTGGCAAGCTAGACAAAAATGTCATTTTTACTGAGGAAACGAGACAAGATCTGTTTTAGAACTGGTGGCACCAGTATCAGCAGCATTCCTTCAGGAACAGGAAAGCCAGAAAGTAGGAAATAAAGGCTACCACCACTGGAAGAAATGATGAAGAACCACCACCGGAAGAAACGATGAAGAACCACCACCGGGAGAAACAATGAAGAACCACCACCGGGAGAAACGATGAAGAACCACCACTGGGAGAAACAAACGCACCGTTGAATCCGCACCCAACCACACCTGAAGACTGCACAGAAGGAAGCAGAAAAGGAATGAGTCTCATACAGAAACAAGAGGGTTTCATTATCAACATCCAAGAGTGGCCTTCACAATAGCCCTGGTTATGCTACCTTATCCTAAACCCAACGTGAGTCTCAGGACAATCAGTTAAAGGCTCTGTTAAGTGACACGAGTATGTTTCGTGTCTCACGTTTTGGGGGCGGAAGAAAGGTCAATAACAGTGCAGAAGGCAGGCATTTTTCTCCTAACGTTCAGTCCTCGGTCCTTTCCCCTGGACTGTGGTCCTCAGGGAACATCCGCACACGTGGATTAGCTCCCTTCCTCCTTAACGAACTCCTAAATTTGACGGGCGTTGTCCTTTTCTATTACTAAATAGGAGAAAACGCCTCTTTCTGGAAGCCCGTGGAGAGCTCCACTTTGATTTCTTGCAAGTTCACCTGCTCCTCCTCCAAACCACATCTTCCTCGTGGCCTCCTTCCTCCCGATGAAGACAGGATCAAGCCACTGGCAGGACACTCAGCCTTGATTTCCCAGATTCATCTTCAGTGTCTTCCCCTCCCTTCCCACCTCTTCAACCCCATCCCACTGTCACCCCCTTCCCCCAGTACAACATCAGAAGAGGTTCCTTGACTGCTACAGTGTTGGTGGGAATGGAAGTTGGTGGAGGCACTGTAGAAAACAGTATGGAGGTTCCTCAGAAAGCTAAAAATAGACCTATCATATGATCCAGCAATCCCACTCCTGGGCATATATCTGGAGAAAACCATGGTTTGAAAGGATACATGCACACCAAATATGTTCAGTGCAGCACTGTTTACAATAGCCAAGACATGGAAATAACATCAATGTCCATCGACAGATGAATGGATAAAGAAGATGTGGTACATATATGCGATGGAATATGACTCAGCCATAAAAAGAATGAAATGATGCCATTTGTAGCAACATGGATGGACCTAGAGATATCTTCAGTGTCTTCCCCTCCCTTCCCACCTCTTCAACCCCATCCCACTGTCACCCCCTTCCCCCAGTACGACATCAGAAGAGGTTCCTTGACTGCTACAGTGTTGGTGGGAATGGAAGTTGGTGCAGTCACTGTAGAAAACAGCATGGAGGTTCCTCAGAAAGCTAAAAATAGAGCTATCATATGATCCAGCAATCCCACTCCTGGGCATATATCTGGAGAAAACCATGGTTTGAAAGGATACATGCACACCAAATATGTTCAGTGCAGCACTGTTTACAATAGCCAAGACATGGAAGTAATTTGCTGCTCCATCGACAGATGAATGGATAAAGAAGATGTGGTACATATATGCGATGGAATATGACTCAGCCATAAAAAGAATGAAATGATGCCATTTGTAGCAACATGGATGGACCTAGAGATTATCATCCTAAGTGAAGTAAAAGATGAATATCATATGGTATCACTTATATGTGGAATCTAAAATATGACACAAATGAAACAGAAACAGAATCACAGACATAGAGAACAGACTGGTGATTGCCAAGGGGGACGGGGAGAGGGAGGGATGGATTGGAGTTTGGGATGAACAGATGCAAACTATTATATACAGGATGGATAAACAACAAGGTCCTACTGTATAGCACAGGGAACTCTATTCAATATCCTATGATAAACCATAATTGAAAAGAATATTTTTTAAAAAGAATATATATATGTATGTGATTCAAACTGAATCACTTTGCTGTATAGCCGTAATTAACACAACAGTGTAAATCAGCTATACTTCAATTAAAAATAAAAAAAGAAGAAGAGGTTCCTTGACTTCACTTAGCTCCACTTCTGGTCTATCCTATATGCCACTACTCAAATATTTTTCTTTAAATGTGTTGTACGTAGGTCATCCCATACTGCTGTTCCAAAATCGAATCTTCAGCATTTCTCAAGTGCCTCCCAATTGAGATGAAACTCTACTGTCTACACCCAAACTACACTCCCCTGTTACTATCAGGACCTGGACACCAGAGTTCAGCATCCTAGGCTTGTCACTTACTACCTGGGTGATCTCAGATCATCTGTCTCCAAGCCTCAGTGTCTTCACCTGAAAAGTCTCCTCTTAGGGTTGTGTACAGATGAAATGAGTTAATATACATTAAGCATTTAGAACAGTGCCAAGCACTTAGTATGTATTTTTATCGGTGTTTCTTGTTACAACCCACCTTATAACCTAAAAATGGGACCGCTCACCATTTCCCAAACATGTCTCCTCTTTTATCATTCCTCATCTTTTGTTCAAATGGTTCCCTCTGCCTTGTGCCCTTTTCTCCACCTAAAATCTACCCATTTTTCAAATTCTACCTTGAATACCAACTCTTCCCTTGAAACTTTCACTTAAAAGATGTATCTTTTTCTGAATTCAAGACAAAGCATCCATCCTATCTTTATTCATAGTAAATGGAATAATATCGATTTTAGTATGTCTAAATCTCTATATAAGATGCATCCTATAGAACCATTGTGTTTTTAAATGTACTTTCTATTGCAGCCATACTCCAAATGTTTTTATCATGTTACTTTATCCCATTTGTTTGTGACTTAGAATTTGCAATCACTCTCAATAGCAAAACCAGAAACAAAAACACAGCTTTAGGAAGAAATAAATTAGAGCTTTCTAAAAACATAACATCTTAGGATTTAGGGAGGTTTTTAAGAGGCAAGATATAAAATAGTTTTGAAGTATAAACACAAAGCATTTCTGAGGAATCTGAAGAAGCAGATAAAAAGTTACACAAGTATTGTACCATTTACCACTATTTAACAGATGATTTTAAAATTTCGATGACTTTTCTTCCCCTTCAACTTCACTCTTTCTGCTGTATTTGATGCACTGTGAGATTTTAAAGGTTGGCCTCTCATGGAGACAAATTACACCTGAGGAAATCAGTCCAGGTGGAGCCAATTAATTGTGGAGTCAGAAACTCCCCGGTGAAGTGAGCCTGGGTGTCCGCACCGTGTACCCCACTTGAGTTCATTATCAACATCCAAGAGTGGCCTTCACAATAGCCCTGGTTATGCTACCTTATCCTAAACCCAACGTGAGTCTCAGGCCAATCAGTTAAAGGCTCTGTTAAGTGACACGAGTATGTTTCGTGTCTCACGTTTTGGGGGCGGAAGAAAGGTCAATAACAGTGCAGAAGGCAGGCATTTTTCTCCTAACGTTCAGTCCTCGGTCCTTTCCCCTGGACTGTGGTCCTCAGGGAACATCCGCACACGTGGATTAGCTCCCTTCCTCCTTAACGAACTCCTAAATTTGACGGGCGTTGTCCTTTTCTATCACTAAATAGGAGAAAACGCCTCTTTCTGGAAGCCCGTGGAGAGCTCCACTTTGATTTCTTGCAAGTTCACCTGCTCCTCCTCCAAACCACATCTTCCTCGTGGCCTCCTTCCTCCCGATGAGACCAGGATCAAGCCACTGGCAGGACACTCAGCCTTGATTTCCCAGATTCATCTTCAGTGTCTTCCCCTCCCTTCCCACCTCTTCAACCCCATCCCACTGTCACCCCCTTCCCCCAGTACGACATCAGAAGAGGTTCCTTGACTGCTACAGTGTTGGTGGGAATGGAAGTTGGTGCAGTCACTGTAGAAAACAGCATGGAGGTTCCTCAGAAAGCTAAAAATAGAGCTATCATATGATCCAGCAATCCCACTCCTGGGCATATATCTGGAGAAAACCATGGTTTGAAAGGATACATGCACACCAAATATGTTCAGTGCAGCACTGTTTACAATAGCCAAGACATGGAAATAACATCAATGTCCATCGACAGATGAATGGATAAAGAAGATGTGGTACATATATGCGATGGAATATGACTCAGCCATAAAAAGAATGAAATGATGCCATTTGTAGCAACATGGATGGACCTAGAGATTATCATCCTAAGTGAAGTAAAAGATGAATATCATATGGTATCACTTATATGTGGAATCTAAAATATGACACAAATGAAACAGAAACAGAATCACAGACATAGAGAACAGACTGGTGATTGCCAAGGGGGACGGGGAGAGGGAGGGATGGATTGGAGTTTGGGATGAACAGATGCAAACTATTATATACAGGATGGATAAACAACAAGGTCCTACTGTATAGCACAGGGAACTCTATTCAATATCCTATGATAAACCATAATTGAAAAGAATATTTTTTAAAAAGAATATATATATGTATGTGATTCAAACTGAATCACTTTGCTGTATAGCCGTAATTAACACAACAGTGTAAATCAGCTATACTTCAATTAAAAATAAAAAAAGAAGAAGAGGTTCCTTGACTTCACTTAGCTCCACTTCTGGTCTATCCTATATGCCACTACTCAAATATTTTTCTTTAAACGTGTTGTACGTAGGTCATCCCATACTGCTGTTCCAAAATCGAATCTTCAGCATTTCTCAAGTGCCTCCCAATTGAGATGAAACTCTACTGTCTACACCCAAACTACACTCCCCTGTTACTATCAGGACCTGGACACCAGAGTTCAGCATCCTAGGCTTGTCACTTACTACCTGGGTGATCTCAGATCATCTGTCTCCAAGCCTCAGTGTCTTCACCTGAAAAGTCTCCTCTTAGGGTTGTGTACAGATGAAATGAGTTAATATACATTAAGCATTTAGAACAGTGCCAAGCACTTAGTATGTATTTTTATCGGTGTTTCTTGTTACAACCCACCTTATAACCTAAAAATGGGACCGCTCACCATTTCCCAAACATGTCTCCTCTTTTATCATTCCTCATCTTTTGTTCAAATGGTTCCCTCTGCCTTGTGCCCTTTTCTCCACCTAAAATCTACCCATTTTTCAAATTCTACCTTGAATACCAACTCTTCCCTTGAAACTTTCACTTAAAAGATGTATCTTTTTCTGAATTCAAGACAAAGCATCCATCCTATCTTTATTCATAGTAAATGGAATAATATCGATTTTAGTATGTCTAAATCTCTATATAAGATGCATCCTATAGAACCATTGTGTTTTTAAATGTACTTTCTATTGCAGCCATACTCCAAATGTTTTTATCATGTTACTTTATCCCATTTGTTTGTGACTTAGAATTTGCAATCACTCTCAATAGCAAAACCAGAAACAAAAACACAGCTTTAGGAAGAAATAAATTAGAGCTTTCTAAAAACATAACATCTTAGGATTTAGGGAGGTTTTTAAGAGGCAAGATATAAAATAGTTTTGAAGTATAAACACAAAGCATTTCTGAGGAATCTGAAGAAGCAGATAAAAAGTTACACAAGTATTGTACCATTTACCACTATTTAACAGATGATTTTAAAATTTCGATGACTTTTCTTCCCCTTCAACTTCACTCTTTCTGCTGTATTTGATGCACTGTGAGATTTTAAAGGTTGGCCTCTCATGGAGACAAATTACACCTGAGGAAATCAGTCCAGGTGGAGCCAATTAATTGTGGAGTCAGAAACTCCCCGGTGAAGTGAGCCTGGGTGTCCGCACCGTGTACCCCACTTGAGCTTCTTTTTCTCAAAGAGAAAAATGCCCCCATGTGGCTTGGTACTCAGCCTTGGATTTTCTTTTTTTAATACAAATGTTATGCACTTTCCTATGGAAGAGCAGGTAGAACTAGGTAGACAGATGGTGCTCTCCTTGGCATCCGACTCTCACCTTTGAGATTCTCATCAGTAGCAGGTTCCTCTTCAGGTGGTTCCATCTCCCTTCCACCTGTGTCAAATCAACGTCTCTCCCGCCCATCCTCGCTGAAACGTTCTGTGCCCTGTTCCTTCAGGGCCAGGACCCTTGAGGGACCCATCCATTCTAATGTTTTCATGAAGAAAACAAAAGAAACGCTTCAGTAGGGATCTCTGCTGGGTTCCTCTCTCCTTTCATCTATCGATTCCCTTTGTTTCTCCTTCCAACATCCCTCCCAGAGCAGATGCAAACTATGACACATAGAATGGATTAACAGCAAGGTCCTACTGTACAGCACAGGGAACTATATTCAATATCCTGTGATAAACCATAATGGAAAAGAATATGAGAAAGAATATATATATATGTATAACCGAATCACTTTGCTATACAGTAGAAATTAACACAACATTGTAAATCAACTATACTTCAATAAAATAAAATTTTTTAAAAAAGAAGATATTGTCCTACATTATCTTCTATTACATTTTAATGCATACTTTTCACATTCAGGTCTTTAATCCATCTGGAGTCCCACCCTTGCGTGTGGTATTAGAAGGTTTCATTTTCATTTTTCTTTATATGGGGAGTCTGTTTTCTCAATATCATCTAAGATGCAGCCTTTCACTAATTTCTAGCAACATCTTTATCGTATATTAAGTCACTGAATTGTCTATTCTATTCCAACAATCTATTTGCTTGTTCTTATGCCAATATCGCCTTCTGAAATTTTGAATTTTAAAAAATTACTGTGGTTTCACAGTATGTCAATACTGGTCAGATGAGAAGCCCCTCTTTTCTCTCTTTTCTAAAGACTAATTTAGCCATTCATGGACCCTTAATCTTTCACATAAATTTTATAATAAATTCAACCAAGAATTTGATTTGAGATTCCTTGAATATATAGATTAATTGGGGAAGAATTATAGAATTAGTTTGGGAGGACATCTTTATAATATTAATATCCATCGACATAAAAAGTTTATTTAGATTTGTCTTTTATTCAGTTAAAATTTTTTCTCAAAAAGGTTTTGTGTATTCTTTATTAAAACCTAAGTATCTTTAAATTATATTGGAATTAAGAATCACACCTTATTTTTTATTGTATTTTTCTAGACCATTAACACAAGCATTTAAAAATCACTGATTTTTGTAAATTGACATATCCAGCAACCATCCTAAAATCCCTTAACTGTTCTAGTAGCTTATATATTGATTCTGTTGTTTTTTTCTAGGTAAATTATATCACCTATAGTAATGAAAGTTTCATCTCTTTCTTTTTTTTTTTTTTTTTTTTTTTTTTGTGGTACGCGGGCCTCTCACTGTTGTGGCCTCTCCCGTTGTGGAGTGC
>NC_041224.1:9824358-9843353 GCF_002837175.3 Physeter macrocephalus | reverse complement strand
TCCGTTTCTGTCTGAAATACTCTGTGTGTTGCATATTGTACTTACTTCCTGAAATGAATCAGATCCTTTTCAGACAAAGAAATTTTTTTTAAAAAGAATTCCATTACATAAGTTGATTGTTATACCATGTGATAAGAAATTAGAAGTTGGCATTAATTACTTTGAATAAAAAATAAGTGATAGAAGATTTCGGTAGTCCCACACTACACAGCGACAGAATAACAACAGGCAGATATTTAAAATGTGGAAGTTCATTTCCTTTTAATTCCTCCAGTCTGTGTTTCTTGGCTTATTATTCATACATTCGGTGAGCTTGAATTTCTGAGAGGCTTAGCTTAGGAGAAAAGGTCGTAATTCTCAGTATTTATTTTGAAGGGGATTGGAATAATTTACTCCATAATATTACAAACATAGACGAAACAGCATTTTCTCCTGAGATCCTTGATATTTTCCAAATCCCAATCAATGATTTTCATTGTATTTTCAAACAGTATGATGTCTATTATCTAATATATTTAAGGGGGGGAAAGGAACAAAGCCATTACAAAGAAAAACAAGTAAAATCTCACCTCGGGTTTTACATGTTTTAAAATATCTATAGCAGCCCATTTGCTCCCAAATTACCCAGAGGCAGAAAGACAGCAGTGGCTGCAATCACAGTTTTTCAATTTCCCTGAATCACCCCCAACAAAAATAGGCAGAACTATTGAGACAGCAAAACAAAAACCCACGGACAACATCTGCAACCAAAGTGACAAGGTATTTCCATGAGCAGGAGGGGTCAAAACAGTAGCAGCAACAAGGTGGGTGCTGACAACTACAGAAGGAAGCAGAGGGACAAGGGGCTTCCAAGCAACAGCCCAGAAACCGGACTGCCATCAGGCACCCACTCCCGAAAGGAAGAGGCCCCTCTCGGCACGGGAAGCTCTTCAGGTCCATCGGATAAGGGCAGCCAAAACCACGAAGGGGCTTTGCAGGCAGGCTCCAGATGCCCTGCCAACTCTCAAAGAGCTCAGGTCACAATGCGTTTAAAAAGCTAAAGAAGGCTTTGTAATTCTAAAAGCTAACATTCACAGGGAAGATACGACAGGTATGGATATTTCTGCCCTCAAATACTCAGCACCACTTTCGTAAAGCGACTACAGGATAAATTCCCAGACGGGAGAGAAACTGCTGGGCATTGCATGTAAACAGAATACATCAGGGACGCTAAGGGCAAAGGGAAGAAAAGAGCCGGACTCAGGTAGGAGGCAACATAGCACAGAAAGAGCCGAACACACCAAATGACGAGAGAAAATGGAGCCCTAGAGCGTTCGATCTAGGAAAGATATTCCAGACACCCTCCCCTGGAAGAGCACAGAACAAACGTGATCTACAGCAGTGATTGGGTTTGAATCCATGTGATATTCTTTTAAGAATAAAGAAAGTTAATAACGGACAGAGAACTGTTCCTAAAGACAGTGAAATCATGCCATAAAGACATGACCATAAAACAATAAATACCTGAACCTAATATTTCCAAATGAGCCAAGAGAATTTGAGAAAACAGTAGAAGCTATGGAAGAATGCCGTAAGTCAGGATTAGAAAATGAGATGATTGGACAAAAGAAAAGTTTGAAAAGTAGGCTGAGGGAGGTTAAGAATTAGAAGGAAAACAAAAAAATAATCTCAGAAATGAACAAAAGTAAGAAGAGCACAGGGACAAATCAACATCATAAGAAAAGAGAAGATAGAATAGGAAGAAAATTAAAAATAGAAATGAAATAAAGGAAAAGATAAAAAGGACGGGAGACAAAGTAATAGATTATTCAGGAAAATGTTCCTGATATAAAGAAGATCTGAATCGATATATTTAAAGGGCACGTGAGGACCCTGGAAAATCCATCCAGAGTGGCCAAAATGAGACATATTTTAGTATATCTATCAAACTTAAATAAAGGGGAAAAAAGGCCCTTTGGACATCAAAGCAAAATGACCAAGCCCCTCATTAGGGAAAGTTTATAAAGTGACATTAGACTTCTCAATAGCAACATTTTATGCCACAGGATGATGGAGTCACGTTTATATTACAAAAGCTAAGAAAATGTGACCAAGGATTTTATACCCAATAAGACAGACATTCAAGTTTAAAGTCATATACAAACTATTATGAACATGCAAGAACTCAAGAGTGTGGTTCTCACGTGCCCTTCCTGAAGAATCCACTAGAAAATGACTCTGACGACCAAATGACTGAAGAAGAATTGGCATAATGACTGGCTGTGAGCCCTGAATATATATTTATATGTAAAACTAACACTAAGTGACAGCCAAGGAAGACTGTGTAGATTATAACTGTCATATGATACAGCACAACTGTAAATACTTACAATTCAAAACTTTCTTTAAAAAGCAATCCCTGTAAATCCAAGCAAAATGAAATGAAACCTAACTGTTCATCCAGTTGATGGTAAAAGCATAGAAAGAAGAAGTATTTCAAGTGACTTTAAAATATGGCAATCTGGTGCTACACCCCTCATGGTATATACCCTAAAAACAAACAAAATAAATTTTAAACTATTGTTAGTAATAATACTGGTATTGATATTCTGCAGCTATTTTATATTCTATAGGAGAAATCTAATATGTAATTCTATGAATGTTGTTAGGATCCAAGATTTTCAGCATGAGAAAAAAAATACAAAATCAAGGAATTAAGTTAAAACTCTATAATCTAAAATATTTTTATTTTATTTTTTTTTTGCGGTACGCGGGCCTCTCACTGTTGTGGCCTCTCCCATTGCGGAGCACAGGCTCCGGACGCACAGGCTCAGAGGCCATGGCTCACGGGCCTAGCCGCTCCGCGGCATGTGGGATCTTCCCGGGCCAGGGCACGAACCCGTGTCCCCTGCATCGGCAGGCGGACTCTCAACCACTGCGCCACCAGGGAAGCCCTATAACCGAAAATTTTGATTGGAAATGCACTACTGTATACAATTAGTACAATTTTAAAATATATACATATGCACATATTTGTCATAGTTCTGTCCATTAAAAGGGCTTAAGAGCAATAAGGTAGCAAAGAGCATCCCTAGAGTCCAGGTTATAGTCTATAAATACTATTTTGTACTAAAAGAGACCAGGGCTTCTTGGATAAATGGCTGATTCCAGGTCTAGGGCAAGAAATGTATAAGATGAGCCTAAAATATCTAAAATGAGCCTAAAACATCATGTCAACGACACTGAAGAGTCTTTAACTGGCCAAAAAGGGAACAATTTGAGCATCAAAGAAATATTAACTGCAGTTAATTGAAACACGTCAAACATGTTTCAATCTATTCGTCAGTAGTGAGGCTAAAAAAAATCCCATTGGTCACATTTGGAAGGCAGTCACATTTGGAAAGAATCAGTTAGTTATTTTGAAAACTGATGAGGGTAAAATGAAGCCAAGTAGTTGTCTCAGGACAATCATCAAAGACGGGAAATTTGAAAGTATTTTAGATAAGAAATGAAGAGAGTGATAAAATTAGAATATCACCACATTTGCAAACCTTAATGAGTTAAGGAATCTAGATCTAGGCAATGATCACCAATTACTGATCATTGATCTAGGCAATGATCAATGATTATTGATATCATACAGGGCCAACCAGACAAGCTGCCTTTTGATGGAAGCACACAAAGCCACTCATGAAGTATTACCATCAAAACCTTGAACCCGAATGATCAAAGCTCTAAATCTCACTACTCAGTTTATAGGAAATGCAAGAAAGAGAAAGATGTTAAACCATATACTACTGGGATGCAATTAGAAAATTTCAGAATATGGGAAGTTTAGCAGACAAGTACACACGTTTCCTCAAGAAATCAATTATAATCAATTAAAGAGAGAGGAGGAGAGAGGAGGAATCTATGGATAAAAAAAACTTTAAAAATGTATCAACAAGTTGCAATGTATGGACCTTATTTGGCTCTTGATTCATACAAACTCACTGTACAAAAAGTATGACTCAGACAAATGTGAACATTAATTGAATAGTTGATCCTATTAAGAAATTATTGTTAATATTTTTAGGCTTAATAATGATGTTCTGCTTGTATTTTAAAAGGCTCCTTATGCTTTAGGGATGCAGACTAACATATTTTTGGATCAAAGAATATCAAGAATATCGTAAGATTTGCTTCAGTAAAAAATGAACTTGCTCATTGTAGTTTTGATTTACATTTTTCTCCAATAATTAGTGACGTTGAGCACCATTTCGTGTGCTTTTTGGCCACCTGTATGTCTTCTTTGGAGAAATGTCTATTTAGATGTTCTGTCCATTTTTTAATTGGGTTGTTTGGTATCACCTCACACCAGTCAGAATGGCTGTCATAAAAATATCTACAAACAATAAATGCTGGAGAGGGTGTGGAGAAGAGGGAACCCTCCTACACTGTTGGTGGGAATGTAAATTGGTACAACCACTATAGAGGACAATTTGGAGGTTCCTTAAAAAACTAAAAATAGAGTTGCCATATGATCCAGCGATCCCACTCCTGGGCATATATCTGGAGAAAACCACAATTCAAAAAGATACATGAGGGACTTCCATGGTGGTGCAGTGGTTAAGAATCCACCTGCCAGATCCTTAATGATACAACCACCGACAGTATTGAAAGAAGACATTCGTTATACAATTTTAAACTGTGTCTCAGTATTGGATCACAACACCTATAATGGCTTTAATTAATAATACTCTTAAGTTATGCTGCAAGTAACATAACTCTACTAGATTGTATTACATGCAAGATAATTTTAAGATAATGTGTGTATTAAAGAATAGCGGTCTACTGAAGGCATTTAGATCAATGTAAATAAAACTATCGCAATTTTGTAAAAATAAATAAATTAAAAAAATAAAAATTAAAAAAAAAAAAAAGAATCTGCCTGCCAATGCAGGGGACACGGGTTTGATCCTTAGTCCAGGAAGATCCCACACACTGCAGAGCAACTAAGCCCGTGCACCACAACTACTGAGCCTGCACTCTAGAGCCCGTGTGCCACAACTACTGAGCCCGCATGCCACAACTACTGAAGTGCCTAGAGCCCGTGTTCCACAAGAGAAGCCACTGCAATGAGAAGTCCGCGCACCGCAATGAAGAGTAGCCTCCGCTGTCTGCAACTAGAGAAAAGACCATGCACAGGAATGAAGACCCAATGCAGCCAAAAAAATTATAATTTTTTAAAAAAAGATACCTGCACCCCAATGTTCATTGCAGCACTATTTACAATAGCCAAGACATGGAAGCAACCTAAATATCCATCAACAGAGGAATGGATAAAGAAGATGTGGTACATATATACAATGGAATATTATTCAGCCATAAAAAAGAAGGAAATAATGCCATTTGCAGCAATATGGATGGACCTAGAGATGATCATACTAAGTGAAGTCAGACAGAGAAAGACAAATGTCATATGATATCACTCATATGTGAAATCTAATTTTTAAAGTGATATAAATGAACTGATTTACAAAACAGAAACAGACTCAGAGATTTTGAAAACAAACTTATGGTTACCAAAGGGGAAACATGGGTGGGAGGGATAAATTAGGAGCTTGGGATTAATGTACACACACTACTATATATAAAATAGATAACCAACAGGACCTACTGTATAGCACAGGGAACTCTCCTCAATATCTTGTAATAACCTATAATGGAAAAGAATATGAAAAACATAGATACATGTATATGTATAACTGAATCACTTTGCTGTACACCTAAAACTAACACGCTATAAATCAACTAGACTCCAATAAAATTTTTTTTAAATGAACTTGCCTCAAAATAATCTACTGAGGGAGAAGAGTATAAATGGGTCATGACTGGCCTTGAGTTGATAACTGTTCAAAGTGAGTGATGAAACTTGGGGTTTCCTGTATAATTCTCTGTATTTTTGTGTATGTTTGAAATTTTCCATCATGAAGAATTTAAAAAACACACATCGTCATTTTCTTTTTCATTCCAAGTTCATCTGAACCAGTCCATCTACAATGAGCATGTTATTAACTTTCCAGGTTACCAAGCACTTGAAAATGGGCTCTAAGTTGAAAGGATAAATCATACAATAAATGTTGTGACACACTTCTTTTCATGCTGGTATATATCATTTGTCAATGATTTCAATAAACACTAGGTGGCATAGTGATTGCTTCATACTAAAGAGGCAAAGGAGAAAATGGATTGTCCCACTGCCATGGATAATACCATCTATCAATGCTATGGCATGGTGACATCCCTGTTTGAAATTATCCCATTTCTTAACAGACAAAAATATCTTTTTTCACTTAAGTTGTTTATTCTTCCTCTGCATTACAAGCTCATCTAAACGTAATTTATTACAATTTCTCTTTACATAGTAATTTTCACTCTTGCATTTCTTTTCACCTTTCAGTTTACTTTAACAGCGCTGTGTCCTGCCAGGAAGAAGCTGAAATTGAACATTGCGCAGTTAAGTAGGAGGAAGAATTTTATATTCTTCAAACTGGGTTGATACGAAGTATTCCATATGCTGCAAAAATTAATATGAAGTAGCCTTGAGCTTTCTCTCTAATATCTGCATATTGCTTCTAGCTTCTCAGTCCCATCTCATTAATTGGTCCCAAATCTTGTTTCAGCTCTCTCCACGTTCCTGTCCGCTGATTTTTTTTCTTAAGCAAAATAATATTATCATTCTATTTTTACAGTGCATGGCGAATTTAGGGAATCCCTGAGGTTTTAATTAATGGATGATAATTAAAGTATTCAGCTTCAAAATCCATTATTTTGGACAGGAAATAAACTTACCCAGTGGGAAAGAAGGAAGAACAGTAGATCTGGGTGTCTGGATGTCCGTTATGCCACATGGCATTGATCCACTCAATTCATTTCTCTGTGTCTGTTTCCTTCATTCAATCTTTTATTGAATGGATATCTATGTACCTACTAGGGGATCAGCTTTGTGCTAACGCTAGGAATACATTGGTAAGTGCAGTATCACATCCTCATGGTGATGTGTTTGAATTGAGACTGGAAAGATGTTTAAGAATTATCAGAGTGGAGAGTGGGGGAGTGTTTGGGCCAAGATAAAGTTCAGTGGTGCTGAGGAAAGGAACTGGTATAAAATGAAGAAATATGATTTAGAATGAAAAAGAAAGCTAAGAAAATTGGCACAGCTTGTAAACAGAATTGAACAAAGTAGCCCATTATTAGATGCTTCCAGTTCTAAACCAGATATATAATTGGTTAGCAATTGGGTCAGAGAATTTTGGCTTTACCATTTACTATTGCCATGATCATACGCAAATTCTTAGTATTTCTTAAGCTCAGTGTCCTAGTCGATAGAAGAGTGATATATATACCTGCCTCAAGATTGTTCTGGGGCTAAGATAATACATTGAAAGCCTATGTCTGGTATATGTGAAGCATTCTGCATATAAATGGTAATGATTATTATTAGCTTATTCTTCACCCTTCTTCAAGAAGCTCCTGCATTTTTTTTTATCTGATTTTATTCCAACAAAAGCCTTGGGAGAGATTTGTGAGATTTATGGCACTAGATGATTTCTGTTTTACAAATGAGAAAACTTGAACTCAAAGAGTGGCAAAGGAAATGAATGGAAAAAAGAGTCTCCTGGCTTCCTGTTCAACCTTCCTTTTCCCATCACATGGTACTTTTCTGACCATTTTAGCTTCCCTTCGAACCAACAAGGACTCTTAACACAGACTGGGGACTTGTCCAGATTTGTTTATCTTACAGCTTAAGATTTCAGGTTTTCCTTTGGGTTTTTCCTATTATTCCAACAGACGGATCTTATACAGAAGCTATTCCTCTCATGCTAAGCCTTCTTTTTAAAGTGTTAAGGTTATGAATATCCTGTCAGTCAATGACTTGTTAAAATGAAGGCCAGCAAGTGTTCTTAATCATTTTTATGTGCACCATACTCTCTTTTCTGTCATCCTTCCATTACTTTGGATCTATGAGCTAAAGTTTCTTTACAAGCTGTTTCTCAAGAAATCGGTAAAGCTTCCCTCAGCAATTGCCTCAACTGGATGACATATTTGAAATAAAAGGTCACAGTCTCTTGGACTGTGAGTCCATCTTCCCTTGAAGATTCAGTCGAAGTAGGGTCATTCCTAGCATAATCGTTACTTGAATTGCAGATGATCAAGAAACACCTGAAAGCTACCATCACTGGACGTACTGGGAAGTGAGGGGGGAGTAGAAAGATGGATGCCGAGAGATGCACTGCAACAGTCTTCCCGACTTTCAAACACCGCAGCGCGGACCTGCTATTGAAAGATGACTTACCTGGCAGTGCCTCTCCTGAGCTGCTACACAGCTGGAGGTGCAGATACAATGACTCCAACTGAACTTTCTTCCAGGCAAAGTTGTGAGTTGATCCAGAAAGAGGAATCAGACATTTTCTTCCCGACAGCACTTCGAAGGGACATTCCATTTATGGGCTTCCGTGACTCTACCAAGGAAATATTTCTTCTGTTATTCACCTAAAATTTGGTTGGGTGTTAAGTTTGTAGTAGAGCTGAAGATGTTTCCTAAGTATTAGATACCCATTTTTTTGTGTGTTGACAAGTGTGATAAGCTAATTTTCCTCGTTTCTATATACCAAACGTCTCACCACCTTTAGAAAGCTTTTCCTGATTCTCCCCACGCCAACTGGATGGGCTCTTCCTAGAACGCAAGCAACTACCTCCACTCCTCCACAGTCCATTGTCATTGGTACCCTCCTTGATTTGTGATTATCCGTGTCCTTGTCACAGCTCTTACTGGACTATCCATTTCCTGAACTAAGCCTTTGTTATCTCAACTTTGTTGTCTGTGGCTTCCTGCACATGGCAGGTAGGAATCTAGGAAATACACTATAGAATTGAATTCTCCTACCTCAAACCCAAAGCACTTTATGTACCGGAAAAATTACAGGGGGGAAAAAAAAGCATTCCTTTGAAGTCTTTGAACAAAAAAGATATTAACAATGATGTAGTATACTTCAAATTATGGATCTCAGATTCCTAAGCTTTTAATGCAAGCCATAACTTTAGGCACCAAATTGTCCTTGCTACAAATGGGAAGAGTGGATGAAGCTTGGGTTGGATGCTGATGATACAGGCTGTTTTTCTGATGAGAGAAATCTGTCTATCAAGAGACTCAAAGTGCCGCCTGCTGCATAATCATTACCGCTCAGCTCAGGGCCGTCAAAGGTCTTGTTTTAAGGATGTTTCCCTGAAAATTATCCCTGGCCATTTGCCTTGAATAACTATTTTTCAAAAATAAGATGTTTATTGACAAAAGTAAAGACAAAAGCAATAAGGCATGAATACTAATGAAAGCTATCCTGCTGGCAAAGATTCAGAGAACAGGCACAGAAACGCCCTTGGTTTTGTAAGCATACTGCCTCTTTCCAGGGACCTCGGAATGATTTCTACTATAAAGTCAAATTTGCAACTAGGGTACCATCACTGATAGGGTTCTATGCTACAAGTCAATCAATAAGTCAGCAGGTCCTTTAATTTCTTACATGTTATAAATTAAATATGTTGCATAACAAAAGACTTACAAACTCACATGAAATACCTACTAAAATGTTTTAAAATGAGTGGTTCACCAGTTTGCATACAGTCTTTCTGTGCAGAATGAGAATGAGACCCCTCCTTGTCTCTGCTGACTGCTCACTGGACCCTGAGAAGGACCAGCCATGACCGACAGGTTTATTATCTCTCTAATCCCTGACTTTGGACTTCATTTGCCTCTCTGTCTTTATGCTGCTTGAATCATGGTGCTGTTTCTGCTATTCTCAGTGGAGGACTTCTCATCAAAATCTACACAATTGTCCTCCTTCTATTACTAAAACGAGAATCAAATGACTAATCTCCTTTGACTTCTATGGGATAACTGCCTTCAAATTCACATGATACCAGTTGCTCTGTTTCTCCTTAGGAAATGACACGGGTGATCTGGATTGTATCTCATGGATGATATAAATTTTGTAGTACTGTGTGTTTTCCTTTTTGCGTTGGCTTCCTGGATGCTCGGAGCCCACCTGGTAGCCCAATCTAGTCAACATTTCTGACATTATGGAAGCTCATTAGCAAAGCTCTGATTGTTACTCAAGATGTGGGAAACCAAATGTCTTGCATTGCTCCACAACAGTCTCCAGCTTGTCTTATCTTACTAAGGTGCCTGTATTTTCTCTGACCTTGATCTTTTTTTTATTACTCTCACATCCTATATTGCCTTTACACCATATCAAAATCTTCATAGAGTAAATAAGGATATAAACTTATAAATAACTACTTCAGTTATAGAACGCAGTTCGGAGAGTTCGAGTCTTTTTTTTAGGAGGGGATACCTAGGACAAAAGATTCATGTCTCTTTAGAAAACTATATCTGAAGTACAACAGCATCATCCCTAATAATTATCCTCTGGTTATTTGCCAGCAATCTCACCAGCACCTTGGAATTGCCTCTCTTAAACACATATCACATCATATTGCTTTCCTGCTCGGACACCTGAGATGGTGCTACCTACTGATTAAAGTTCAAGTTCCTAAGCATGGCATTCAAAGTCCTTCACGACATGCCACCATCTTATCTGTCCAGCCCTATCTCCCAGCCTGCCTTCAGTGTATCCTGCACCTGTGCGAATCTGTCCAATGTATTTCTGGACAAGCCCTACCCTTCCCTCCCCACCTTCAAGCCTTTCCCCCTCTCCTCTTTCCAAAGCACACAGAAAATAACTCTTGTCGCCCATTTTTTCTGGTCTAACATACTTCCCAGCCTGGGTTAATGTTGAGAAAATCAACTTGTTAATGACTACTGCTATGAGCGCTTCATTTTATAACAACAACTGGTTTTCTTATTTTTTATTAATACAGAAGATTCTTGTTTCACACTTCTTCTCAAGTTCAGCTCCAGAACTGTATCTTTTAGCCCCAAATTATCTCCCTTCTGTGATCAGTGTTTACACGGTAGAATATTTAGAAGCAAAAATCTACCTTAATGATCAAAAGGTTTACCTTCAGAGTCAACTGGATTGGGGTTCAGCGACTTAATGTCATTTGCAAAATAAGATGATAATACTCATTACAGTTTTTAAATGTGTCCATAAATTCTTTGACAACCCTCCAATTCAGAGGCACAGTCAATGTACTCTCCTCTTGAAACTAGGTACATGTGTGACTTGTTTGTAACCAACAGAATACAGGAGAAAAAGATACTGGGTAATTGTTAAGATTAGGCCAACAAAGTTATGCAGTTTCTGTTTTGTTCACTGAGATACTCACTTTTGGGGCCTTGAGCTATCGTTTAAGAAGTCAACTACTCTGAGGCCACCGTGCTATGATGAAGCCCAAGAGGTATAAAGAGGCCATACTTTACAGGTTTCAGCAGGAGGTCCCAGCTGAGGTCCTAGCCAACAGCCAGTATCAGTTGCTAGACTGTGAGTGAAGATACCTCCAGATGATCCAACGATTCCTGCCCTCAACTGTCAAGTCATTGCCTGCTCACTGATCCAGCCATCATGGAGCAGAGACAAGCCATTTCTGTTGGCCTTACCCAACTTCCTAAGCCACAGAACACACGAGCATAATAAAATAGTTGCTTTAAGCTGCTCATCTGGAGAGCAATTTACTATGCAGCAATAATAACTAGAAGAGACATTTGGTTCCTAGAAGTAGAATGCTACTATACCGTAACCCTAAAGCAGGAGACACTGGCTTTGAGACCACTCTTTGGAAGCAGCTGAATGGACCTCAAGGAGACTGTTAGTGGAAGCCTGACAAGGCTAGAGGAGACCGTTGGTGAGGATTTGAAAAAAAGCGAAGAGAATGGTGTAAGAAGCTAGAGAAAAGCGGAATCTTGTTACCTAGGGGTACAAAGTTTGGCCAAACTGTCATATGTGGTAATGTGAAAAACTGGAACTATACCTAAGGAATTTGATGATTCAGCTAAGCAGATTTTTTTTGCAGAATATTAAAAAGGCTACCTGGCTTCTTCTTGCTGCCTGTGATAAAACGCAAGAGGAGAGAGATGAGCTAAAAGGCAAACTGCTTAGCATCAAGCAAAATTTGAGGCGCTGAAAGTTGCTGGACTCAAAAGTAAATGTCTCACGTTGCTGGCATCTCCAAATGGCAAACGATGGCCAAGTTAAGAGTATTTCTAGGGCAAAGATCAAACCTAAAGGGGGACGTGTATAAGATCATTTGTTCAGGCCTTCAGGAGATTTAAGGCTGTGCCACATGGAATCTTTCAGACATACAAAAGGACTCCTAAGGACCTTAAAGGCATATATCATAGACCCTCACTCCTAAAGGACTTTCAGTAATCTTAAGAACCTTGTCACTCAGCAGCCTCTCAGGTTCCTTAAGGTAAAGAAGGGCTTGCTTTAAAGACATCTGTGGCTGTAGCTTTTGTCAAATGTAGTGAACCCTAATAAGATTCAGAGGAAACCCACAAAGTTTTAAGGAAATTATATTGATAAAAACATGTCGGCTTGTGAGGGAGACGGAAACAGGACAAACTGAAGACAGGCCTTGAAACCGAAACCCCAAACCCCTGTGGACAGGAAGCAGGATGAGGAGTTTACTTAGTTATAAACATGGGGCAACTGTTACAGAAAAGAAAGAATGACTCAAAAGATGGAGCCAAGAGCTCAGAGGAAAAAGAGTCAAGAAGCACAGAGAAAAATTCCTCGAGTAGAACTGAGCTCTAATCAGGGCCATGGTGGCCCAGGCCTGACTGGATTTCAGAATTGCTATGGGCCAGCGACTGCTGTGTGCTTCCCATTCTCTCTGTTTTTGAAGCAGAATGTATAGAGCAGTTACCCTATGCTGTCCCACCACTGAGTGATGGTAAGTTGGGTGTGCGTAGGGTAGTTTGTTCCTTTTTCTTTTTGGCCGTGCCACACAGCTTGCAGGATCTTAGTTCCCCCACCAGGGATGGAACCTGTGCCCCCTGAAGTGGAAGCGCAGAGTCCTAACCACTGGACCGCCAGGGAAGGCCTGGGTAGTTTGTTTCTTTAGTCCTCAGGTCTTCAGATAAAGAGGAACCAGTCTTGAAGAGCCATACCTGAGAAATTGTACCTGAGGAGCCCCATCCGTGTATGGACTTGATTTTTATAAGGAGACCCTATACCTCGAGCCTAAGCCTGATGGCACGATTGTGCATGAAAAAAAAACGGTGCCCGTAGCTGTTCACAAGCATGTTTGAAAATTCTTTGACCCCCTCTCTTCAAGAGGAGGGGGTGTGTACACCCCCTCCGTGAATACAGGGCAGACCTGCAGTTCACCGGCATTCAACAGGATGCATTTCAAATAGCGATGAATGCCACTGGAGGCTGTTCATGAAAGGCAATGCAGTTTCCTCCTTGTTAGCCAGGGCCCTCACTTTTGGAGGTCCTGAGACAACCATGCTCTGAGGAAACCCAGGCCACACAGCAAGGCCAAGTGCAGGTGCCCCACCAACAGCTAGCATCAACCACCAGATATGTGAGTAAGGACACTTCCAGGTGATTCCAGCCCCAGATTTCATGTTGTCACTGCTGAGACCTGAGACTTCATGAATCACAGACAAGCCACTCCCTCTGTGCTCTGTCTAAATTCTTGACCCAGAATCTGTCGGCATAATAAAATGGTCGTTTCAAGCTGCCAAGTTTTGGGATTATTTGTTGCACAACAGTACCTCAAAGGATTATTATGAGGATGAAATGAGACGTGTACGTAAAGCAACAAGCTTGGTGTCTGACAAAATAAACCCTCAGTGAATGGGACTTATCAAGGGCTAACTCATCAATTTACTGGGCTTTGCTAAAAATATTTAGCATATAAGAGATGCCTAATATATACTCGTTGACTTGAAGTGATTACAGAGCTGAGGACAGAAAAGATGAAGTTGCAGAGAAATCACAACCTCATTTTCCTCACCTGAGAGGAAATTTTTTTAAATGCTATCAAAAGAAACAATTTTCCCTGTAGCAGTCTATCAAATTCTAAAATTTATCTCAGTGAAAAATCAGATTGTGCAATTCATTTAATTCTTGTCTTCTCCACTAAGTCTAAGGTAACAAAACTATAAGTACCTGCATTCAGTGGATAATAGTTAATTTGGTACCATATGATATCACTTATATGTGGAATCTAAAATATGACACAAATGAACCTATCTATGAAACAGAAACAGAATCACGGACATAGAGAACAGACTTGTGGTTGCCATGGGGTGGGGAGGGCTGGAGTAGGAGGTTGGGCTTAGCAGATACAAACTATTATACAGAGAATGGATAAACAACAAGGTCCTACTGTATAGCACAGGGAACTATACTCAATACCCTGTGATAAACCATAATGGAAAAGGATATATAAAAAAAGAATATATATATATATATATATATATAACTGAATCACTTTGCTGTACAACAGTAATTAACACAACGTTGTAAATCAACTGTACTTGAATTAAATAAATAAATAGTTAAGTTGGGAAATGATGGATTGATGGATACCGGCTAGCAAATATGGGCTATGGGTAATGCAGTGGTCCACATCCATCCCAGCCTTCACTGCAACTCTGAAGTATGTGAGGTTTTCCCCTCCTCATCTGCTCTTCCATACCCTCAAACCCTCTCCACAATCTAACCTTGTCACTGTCATCCTCTCGCCATTACTGTCATTTACTACCTCTCATTGTCAAAGACTCTCCAAAGGAATTTCTGGACCTAAACCATTAAAAAATTTGTTTTTCTGGAGACAAAACCCCACCTAGAATTTTGGGATATATGGATCACAAGTAAAAAAGGCTTTGATTTATAAAATCACATTGGATTAAAACAATTCCTAATTTCTCATCTACCTTGTCACAGGTGGTGCAAGAGATAATACAAAGTGAGAGGGTGAGGCTTGCTTAGCTTCTAACCTGTGAAGTCTTAATCTTCCCGTAGCTGAAGCAAAATGACCACTGCAGACATTTTACGTAGAAGGAATCTGAAGAGCTCTATCCCAACCAGTGACAGCATTCTAATGTCTGTGTTCCACATAACACTGAGCAGAGTTCCCTGTGCTGTACAGTAGGAACTTGTTCGTTATCCTTTTTAAATACAGCAGCGTGTACACTTCAGTCCCAAACTCCCTAACTATCCCTTCCCCGCACATCCTTCCCCACTGGTAACCTTAAGTTCCTTCTCTCAGTCTGTGAGTCTGTATCTGTTCTGTAAATAAGTTCATTTGTATCATTTCTTTTTAGATTCCGCATGTAAGGGATGTCATACAGCCTGGATGGGAGGGGAGTCTGGGGGACAGTGGATACATGTATATGGATGGCTGAGTCCCTTTGCTGTGCACCTGAAATTATCACAACATTGTTAATCGGCTACACTCCTGTATAAAATAAAAAGTTAAAAAAAAAAAAGTCTGTGTTCCATGTTTGATCAATGGTCTTCACATCATTTCCCAGTTAGAAAACCTGCCTAAAATCTTAGCTCTTTTTGGACTAAGGTCCTGCCTTGCTGTTCCTAATCAACTGCTTAGAAAATTCTCATCTCCCTCTTAAACCCCTGAGAAGTGGCTGGAGGGCTTACTAGCTGTGATAGACTTCCCTAACTCTAAGGGTCCACAATTAGGGCTCCAAAATTTATTGTGTCAGTGCTCTCCCTCACTGAGCCAGCTAGCCTTTTGGAGCGCTCAAACACTTCTGCCAGACCCCCTAACGGTTTGCCTGCCACTGGGTTGATATCCCCTCAGAATACTGTATTCTGCCCCTAATTGGAATTTTCCCAGCATCTGCCCCATCCAGCAGATGAGACTTGTTTTGTTCTAGTTGCGCAAGTCAAGTGGGATGAAATAATAGCATGTGAGGGTGAAAACCCTCCTCAGTTTTTTAGATGGTTCTATTTTACAGTTATAACATGACAAATTAAATATGCAAATTCCTTTGCTCCTTGAACGGTTCCTTAGAGAAGCAGAAAGAGGCTTCAAAATATCTGTAAAATGAGGTGAAAGGACATAGCTTTCAGTCATCTGAGTAATGATTTCCCTGCTGAGAAGAGGGTAAACCGTAAATACTTTCATTTCATTTAATACTAAAGATACAGAAACTGTGACTTTTTAATTAATCTCTAAAACACTGTCCAAAATTTCTCTTGGCTCTAGGGCAATCTTTTAATAGAACCAGAAAAAAAATAACAAAAAGAAGGAGGATAATAAGAGGAAGAAAAGCTTTTCACCCAAAGACTAGTCTCATGCTTGTTTTTAATTCGAGTACTCTCTGAGGAGCGGGGGTGGTGAGGAAGGGCAAACTGTTACAATCTGTGGTCCTTTTCCATTGGGAGAAACTCTGGGAGATAATGAGACAGAATTGCTTGACAGGGCTCCCCAAGGACAAGGCCAACAACCTTCAAGCGGCAGCTCCAAAAGTACAACTGTAAATTTCTTAGATTTCTCACCCATTACAATTCTAGGAAAAGGAGGCTAATTTTGCAAATAGCCAACTCAAACTTCCTGTTACATGTGCCTCTTATAAAATAACAAGAAGAGGAGTATATGACAAGAACCCTTGAAGAGCCATGCCAGTTTTTCCAGGTACTTGGAGAGATCTGGAAGAGATGTTTGCAGAGTTTTGTTTTCAAATAATTCATTTGACACTTAAGGACAAAAGGTACTATTGGAAGTGTTACCAAGGGTACTACCAACACTGTTACATGAGAGATACCTCTGCTGTTGGTTCTGCTGTGCCTTGTGGAATATGTGTAAAGAGGCATATTATTTAGAAAGGATTGGCATTGGTAGATGGAAGAACCAATGAAATTGGGAAGAAAATCTCTGGCCAAGTGAGGCTAAATCATTGGTACAGGAGGTGAAACATGATGTTGACCACAGTTTCATGGTATCACCCTGAAAGTGATCAAAGTGCCGTGTACATCATTTCCTAAGACGGGCGCCAACAACTCCTCCCATCTGTCCATGTGCATATGCCATGCCTTGCATCGAGAGGTGGACTCTTCCTTCCCTCCCCCTTGAGTCTGGGCTGGCCTAATGGCTTCCTTTGACCAAGAGAAAACAATGCAAGTGATGGGACTTCTGAGTCAAGGCTTTAAGAGATCTTGTAGCTTCTACTTTCACCTTCTTGGAAGCCAGCTACCATAGAAAGAAGCTTGGGCTAGACTATAAGCATGATGAGGGACCAGATGGAGAGAGACAGGCCAGCCAGCCCCCGACATTCCAGTCCAGCTGAGGCACCAGATGTGAAAGAAGCCAGCAGAGCTCCCAGCTGAATGCAGCCAAGACCAAGCGGAGCAAAAGAGCATGCCAAGAGCGCTCAGAGAAACCAGAGCATCCTGAGAAATTGTAAGTGGCTATTGTTTCAAGCTAGTTTTGAGTAATACGTGGGTGACCGAGACAGACTCTCTGTCCCCAGTGACAATGAAGAGATACACGCCTGGACTGGTGAGAAAACTACTTATGTGAACAACTTCTGTGGAAGCAAGTGGCTTGCTGGAGGGAGGAAATAAAAAGCTAACAATCTAAGCAACAACAAGGCTGATACCAGCTCTGACAGGATGAAGAAGGGGTGGACAAACGAGAATTGAGCTGAAAGATTTTCCTGGACACTTTTAAACTCCGGCCGGGTGGTGGAATGCCAGACATCTAAGTGATACTAAACAGAAACAGTTGCTTCCCAAGGTTTCTCATGCCAGCCTGAAAAATAAAAGGAAGCAGTTATAGGACATCTTAGTCTAGGTTTCCACAGAAGACTCTGAGCCAAGGATTTGAGTGAAAGCAGTTTGCTAGGTGGTATAAGGAACACAGACAGGCGAGGGAGAAAACTGATACAGAGAATGAAGGCAGCCAAAGTTAGTTACCAGAGCTGGAGACTGGGAATCTCTGGGAAATGGTACAAAATACATTACCTCAGGTGCAGGTCCAGCTGTGAGAGAGTTAGATGGATATGCTCATCTATTGACAGACAGATAGATAGATGATAGATACATAGATAGATAAACAGATCGGTCTTGGCAATGACTTTTTTGAATCAGATGCAAAAAGCAAAAGCATCAAAGCAAAAGTAAACAATTGGGACTACATCAAAACAAGAAGCTTCTGCACAGCAAAGGAAATGACCAGCAAAATGAAAAGGCAACCTACCGAATGGGAGAAAATATTTGTAAATCATAGAGCTGATAAGGGGCTAATATCCAAAATATACAAGGAACTCATACAACTTAATAGCAAAAAAACCCCACAATCGATTAAAAATGGGTAGGGGATCTGAATAGACATTTTCCCAAAGAAGACATACAAATGGCCAACAGATACACGAAAAGATGTTCAACATCACGAATCATCAGGGAAATACAAATCAAAACCACAGTAAACTATTACCTCACACCTGTTAGAATGGTTATTATAAAATAAGACAAGAAATAACAAGTGTTGGAGATGATGTGGAGAAAAGGAAACCTTTGTGCACTCTTGGTGGGAACGTAAATTGGGGGCAGTCACTATGGAAAACAATATGGAGGTTCCTCGAAAAATTAAAAAGAGAACTACCATATGATCCAGCAATCCCTCTTCTGGGTATTTATCCAAAGAAAACAAAAAACACTAACTCAAGAAGACATATGCATCCTCATGTTCATTGCAGCATTATCTACAATAGCCAGGAGATGGAAGCAACCTAAGTGTCCATCGACAGATGAATGGATAAAGAAGATGTGGCACATATATACAATGGAATATTACTCAGCCATAAAAAGAAATGAAATTGAACTAGTTGTAGTGAGGTGGATGGACCTAGAGTCTGTCATACAGAGTGAAGTAAGTCAGAAAGAGAAAAACAAATACCGTATGCTAACACATATATATGGAATCTAAAAAAAAAATGGTTTTGAAGAACCTAGGGGCAGACAGGAATAAAGATGCAGATGTAGAGAATGGACTTGAGGACACAGGGAGGGAGAAGGGTAAGCTGGGACGAAGTGAGA
>NC_041224.1:9820297-9824238 GCF_002837175.3 Physeter macrocephalus | reverse complement strand
GTAAAATAGATAGCTAGTGGGAAGCAGCCGCATAGCACAGGGAGATCAGCTCGGTGCTTTGTGACCGCCAAGAGGGGTGGGATAGGGGGGGGGGGAGGGGGGGAGACGCAAGAGGGAGGGGATACGGGGATATATGCAGACGTATAGCTGATTCACTTTGTCATACAGCAGCAACTAACACAACAATGTAAAGAAATTATACTTCAATAAAGATGTTTAAAAAAATTAACACATCAAAAAAAACCCCAAAAAACAAACAAAAAAAAACAAACAAAAAGAAAATATGGCATGTATATGTATGTATGTGTATGTATGTATTCCACTACATATACATATATATGTAGTGGAATATTATTCAGCCATAAAAAAGAAGGAAATCTTGCCATTTGTGGGCAACATGGATGGATCTTGACGGCATTATGCTAAGTGAAATAAGTCAGACAGAAAAAGACAAATACCATATAATCCTACTTACATGTAGAATCTAAAAAAATAAACAAACAAAAAAACTGAGCTTTCAGTTAAAAGGTATAAACCTCCAGTTATAAAATAAGTAAGTGATGGGGATGTAATGTACAGCATGGTGACTATAGTTAAAGATACTGTATTGCATATTTTAAAGTTGCTAAGAGAGGATATTAAAAGTTCTCATCACGAGAAAAAAATTTTGTAACTACGTATGGTGGTAGATGTTAACTAGACTTAGTGCGGTAATCATTTCACAGTATATATCAGTACAAACATTGAATCATTAGGTTGTACATCTGAAATTAATATAATGTTATATGTCAACTATACCTCAATAAAAAAAGATATTCATCAAAATAATCTTTATAATAGTAACAACTGGGAAGCAGAATATTCAACAATGGAGCTGGTTAAGTAAATAATGGCGTATCTAGCCAATGGAATACGACAGTCAACGATATGTTCATTAAGTGTTTTCAATTATCTTAGAAAGTGTTTATGTCCTGCTATTATAAGATAAATAAAAATTATAATTATATAAAAACAAAACAAACACATGGTGCTATTGGGATAGGAGTTTAAGACAACTTAAAACTTTTTACCTATTAAATAATAGCTTATGGTTGGCAATTCGTTGTCAGACACTGTAACTGAAAAATGACAAAAATATTTTTAAACAGACAAAAAATACTGAAGAGCAGAATTTCCTTGTTAGCACAGTTAACTTACAAAATGCTAATAAACATCTACTTTTTACAGTGATGCTATCTATAATGTATCGTGATCATTATTTAATCTGTACAGCAACTTTTATTTTACAGATGGCAATAAAGAGAGAATAAGAAGACGGCCCGTGGTCTCACAACCAACGAGGAATGTGGGACCCCTCAGCTTATCCTCACAGTGTTAACTCAAAATGAGAATTTTGGTCGCCTTTGCAACACCAGAGACAATTTCCTCTTTTCTATCCCAGAGCGTCAGGTTGACAGCGTTGCTAAAGGTTTAAGATGAAGATCACACTTCCAGTGCAATTTAAAAATAACATACAGAGACCAGAGTTATGTCAGCAAAGTTTCTTAAGTGTTTAATGACAACATTTCAACGATTTTTTAACTGGGAAAACGAAAATACTGATAGTGCAAATTCTTTTTAATAGTTTTGATTAGCAATAAATGCTCATCGCATAATATGCAAAAACCAGAAGAAAACTGAAAAGACAAAAATTATACCCAGATTTACAGTATAAAATTTTAACTGCTGTACAGAAATAGCCTTTTTTGGAAGGACCCTAAGATTATCTGATCCAGTTCCTGCTTTGAGTAGCTACAGCATTTTTTACCCAGTGAGGGTAAGTAACTTTCCCAGATCATATGGCCACGAAGTGCTGCAGAGTAAACAAGACCTGTCTCTTCCTTCTCCACATACCGATACTTTCTACAGTGTGACGCCATCCTCTTAATCTTGGTGGAACAAGGGACACAGCCTGTTGGGGGAAACGCACAGGTGAAGTCACTGATCACCAGCTAACCAGCGTAGACATATAAGCTCCATAAAGGATGCTGGCAATTTACAGACTCGTCAAAAAGAGATAGCTTTTTTCCATGTGCTTTAAAATAAATTTGAAAACAAGAATGTCCTTTGGAGGACAAACTTCAACGTGATCAGACGCACAGTCCATCAGACGAGTGACTATGCATTTGCTCAGCCTACCTCTCCTGATTGTTGCCCTTCTGACATGACTCACTGACGCTTTGGAAAGCATCTATTATGGTTTGAATTTCTGCATCTGTTTCTGGAAGTTGCAGGGGAGAACTGGAATTAATTTTGGATTATTGGTACTGCTGCAAAGGACTAGAAAATGGTTTGTGGTATTTCAAAACAATGGCTAATACAAAATTATTCGTAAAACAAGTCTCAAGCATATTTTAAACCTTAGATTTGATTCCTCCTTTATTTCCCAATCTGGGTATCACTTCCAAATCTATATACACTCATAGAATTGGAATTAATTATAATATCCATCAAAAGAATATTTTTGGTAGCATGACTATCTTGCTACCTTCAGGCACAGATAAGGTTATACTTCTGTAATTTTCAAATTCATCACTCAAATACCCACTTGCCCAGAATTGTGGAAGAAGTCTGGAAGTTTCTTCATTCTATTGGGTTGGCCAAAAAGTTCATTCGGGCTTTTTTCCATAAAATCTTACTGCAATAATATGTCCAGTCTGGCTTTCAAATAGCAGGTAGAGGGAATTATCCATCTGATCAGTCCTTACTTCATCACCATTGCTTTTGTTGCTACCAGAGTTTTTCAAAGGTCACGTGCCATGGTCACTGTTTCAATGATTCCGCGGGGGATCCCAATCCGTAAGTTTTCCGACAATGAGAGAGACCCCTTTCCCTTGATGGTACTTCACCACGGGGCTCTTATGAATGTGGTTATTTTATTTGCATTCATGTTTTCTGCCACTGTGGCCCAAGCCCACCCGGGCAAGCAGAAGAAGCAAGAGATTTGTAGCCTCATCCAGAGGTCGTGCTGGAACCAGCCCACTGTACCCAAGGAGCCATGGGGAATCTGTGGCCGCGACTCCAGACATCCTCTCCCTGATGTGAGCTCCGTCTTGGAAATCTTTGGTACCCTTGCAAGCCAAGCAGACATCAGTCAGCACCACGTCAATCCTCAAAGAGGTTCTGATATATTGACCTTTAATAACAGAAGCAATCATCATAATGAATAGTTGGGGTCTGCTCTCAACGCTTTGTTCATTTAACCCTCAGAGAGATGCTATGAAGTAAATATTAATTTTTGCCCCATTTTTCTGATGAAAGCATGGAGACACGGAGAAGTAAGGTAACACAGCTGGTTACCAGAAGAAGTGGGATTTGAACCTAAAATCTGGCTCAGATTCTGTGCTCCTAACCACATTACATTTAAAATCAGAACGGAAGAGACTGAAGGTTCTTTGCTTCCTGGAAGTTCCCTGAGTCCTGGGTAAGGCTGTCCCTCCTCTCCACCGCTTTGCCCCCCCAATACCTAACCAGTTCTAGAGCAGAGACTTTGTCAAGCAACAAAATGTACTGGATGATCCTTTCTGCGGAGCGATTAAGCCCCTGTCCGTCTGAGCAGGCGGAGTTCACCCAACCAGCCCTTCCAAGAATAAAGAATAAAAGTCACCAGCCAAGGTGAATTTTTGGTCTCTACCTAGATAAGAAGTATCTGGAAACTTTTAAAACAATAGTTCTGAACATGGAAACTTGCATGGAAAAAGACTGCATCTTTATTTTCACTATCTTTTAACCAAAATCTAATATTTTCATCAAGTATAAATGTGGACAACAATAGACAATAGTATTAGCAATACTGGACCAGTTGCAAATATCATCTATTTTCTTTTTTTTTTTTTTTTTTTTTTTTTGCGGTACGCGGGCCTCTCACCGCTGTGGCCTCTCCCGTTGCGGAGCACAGGCTC